>NW_022196896.1:115524650-115546250 GCF_008632895.1 Mastomys coucha
TATATATATATATATTGTTGTAGAGACTTCTGTTGCTCGATTCCACCCAGAGACAGGGAGAGACAGGGATCCCTTTGACTATTTTGGAAATTCTCCCTTAAAGTTCAGCAACAAGATTGAGGTCCCTTGAATTATAGACACACTTGAAGTAATTTGATGGCATATTATTTGTGTCCATAAATTGCCACGAAAAGTATTGACTGCAAGAGTTATAATGCTAATCTTTTATTAGTGAGTTCAGATAATTTTTCATCAATACGAATTTTATTTACTGATGGGCTTTTCTCGAATGCTTGCAGTAATATTTTTCTCATCTAATGCTTATTAACTGCTTAGAAAACGACTGTTTGCATCGTAAAAGGATCCTTGTGTTTTTGACATGATTAACAAGATCCATTCCCTGACACTTCAGTTACGTGCAAAAAACCGCTGCGCGCCTGGGGGCTGCGGATCACAGAGGCTTTGGGAGTCCCGGCTGCGCTGAAGAGATTTATGCACTAGGAACGACCGGTGCGCGCTTCTGTCCTTCGAATTCCTACCTGCCTAGCTCCGAACTGCCTCAATGGCAGAGTCCTTCTAGACTGGACTCTGCCAGCAGCGCGGGAAAGCTACCCGGCTCAGATCTTAGGAACTAGGCTCGGAGAGCCCCGCCCCCCTCCAATTAGTAAAAAGGTTGGGCGCGCGGGAAGGGAGAGCTGGGTTCCCCAACTCCAGTTAACTTCTGCGAACTTTTTTCTCTGGAAGCATCCCTCACAGATGAAGATAGCCCAGCCCCGGAGGTATTTTACTGCTGCCAAGAGAGTGTCAGTATCGTATTAAGCCACTTACAAAGTGGCTTAGACGTTCAATAAAAGTGATGGTAATTAAGTTGCTCCACGCTTGTGGGCTGTCCGAATCAGTCTTTGCACACAGGTGTGTGAAGCTAAGCACAAAATACGAACCCGCACAAGTAAATGAATATTCTTATTACCTGCGGGTGGAAGCGTTGTGCGGCTTCCAGGGGGTAGCGAGGGCCCTCCGGTCTCTGTGGAAGTCCTGTGGAGAAACCTGCGGGCCTCGCACAGGAGGGGGTCCCCTGCTAGCAGCTCAGACCGAAGCTTCAGGCGGGGGTTCTTTGGCAACCGTGCTATTTTTTTTATTTAGAGGAATTTTGAGTGCTCTGATGCGTCCGTCATCGCCGCATTTCTAGCTCTTGGCCATAGTTGGGAAATAACTTGGGATGCGTTTTATTTACAGAGGGGCAATTGGGATTCACACCCAGCTAACCTTGCATCGAGCTCCCCCAGCCCAAGACATACTTACAAAGGGGTACTTGTGTAAAATTCCCCATCAGACACACCAATTTGCAAGTAGCAGAAAGCATTGAAGCCTCATCTTTTTAAACTATTTTATTCAGCTTTTTTTTTTTTTTTTAAATCTGAAAGCCCAAAATAGACTCCATGTGGTTCTAAGTGAAGTCAGGCCTTGGCTGGCTTTGAAATAGCTCCTGCAATTATGTAAAAGAGCCATTCAGCAACAAGACGGAATTAAAAGGGATCTTGCCCGCTTCCCTTTCACCGCCAGCCTCTCAAGTTTGGCTTTTCAAAGAGCTTCCAACACGACGTCTTTCTCCAGGACAAAAGGCAGAACAAAAAAAGTCCCCAAACTTGTAAATTGAACGTCAAGGGAACTTTAAACAATTTAAAGCCCATAAATAATGATAAAGGGGGCCTGGCAAAAAAAGGCAAGCCCATTCAATTAATAGAGTTTCCCAAGCAAAGATCAAGTGGTGTATAAAATAAAAGTCTTTGCTTTCTTTATTCTGCTCCTTGACCATGCAGAAAGCAGGACAGGGGGTTTTCTAAAGTGCCCGAAGAAGAAACACTTCCCGGGACAGTGTGTGCCGCGACATTCTTATGTAGAAAACTTTGTTTTTGTCCCCATCCTTAAAGTAGCTGAGACAGGCCCACTGCTATCCAGAAATGTGAAGGGGAGGGACTTTTATTTTCCTCGGTTTTAGCATTTATTTATTTATTTATTTATTTATTTATTTATATTCTGGGAGCTGTTAAAAAAAAAAAAAAAACAACTGGTCTCCAAGGCTGAGAACTGTGACCTTCACACCTGTTCTGCTCTACCGACCGCAGAGGGACAGGCCGGCCGAGCGAGCCACACAGGGGTGGTGCGCGAGGCTAGCCCTCGTGGGCTCTGCTGACCATGGCTATCTTGTATGCTTTTGGAATCTCTCGGCTGAGGGTTGAACGATGTACCCCCGGCTACTTGACGCACTTTGAATCCGTAGCTTACCCGCTCTTCACTGGAGGCTGAATTTCCCTGGTGGGGACCCCGGAGTGCGAGGACTTAAAGTGGGGTTCCAGTTTCTTCTCCTTTGTTCCTAAACGGCTTGGACTGTGACCCCGGGGAACAGTAGCTCACAGCGTTTGTCCTGGAGTCCGGGAGTCCTTGCTCACTGCGCATCTCCCAGGAAGCACTCAGCTCGCAAAGGGAGGCAAATGTTCGATTGCCCCCGGACTCACAGCCAGGGAAGAGGCAGCGCGATGCAAAGGCCTGGCAGTGGGCTTTTGCCCAGGGGCGGAGGTTAAGTGGGTGTAAGCCTTCCAGGGAGAAGAGCGGAGGAGGCTTGGGAGAAAGGCACTGGCCAGCAGGGGGGCTCTTCTCACCTGGCTTTATCTCCCATCTGCTCCCTGAGCCCCACCTATCGGAACTTCAAACGCCCCCCCCACCCCCCAGCTACCCGGAGCCAGGCTTTCATCTCTAGCACAGCAGGCATTGTTTGTAGGACTTCACAGAGATGCTAATCCGGGGGCCTAGTGAAGGGCAGCCGGGAAGTGCAGAGGGCACCGAGAGGTGAGAGGGTGCTTAGCCTGGGTTATCACCATCCTGGCAGCCCTCCTGCGGAGCTGGGGTCAGCTCTAGTAGGGAAGCGGTGAGAATATAGTGATGGACTTGAGTTGGACACAACTGGCGTCCAAGGCAGGCTCTAGTAAGAGCTGCTCTGTTAACAAGATCGGGATAGGAATCTGCTATTGCTCCCCCCCCCTCCCCGCGAGATTCCAGTTCTCCAGAGGAGCCGCAGGAAACAATCTCTGGGGCTGAGGGCCAGCCAAGGACCTAGGTACATCTTTTCCAGAGCCTAAATACTGAGGGTCCCCTCCTCCACAAACCAGAGGTCGTCAGGACACCCTCCCACCCTGCCCCCACCCCTGGCCAACCTGCTTTGCCCCCAAGAGTATCTATTTGGAAACCTCTGGCAAGAGGGCACTAGATTCGCAGTTGCCCACATGGGGCACCCTGCCCTTGAACTTCTGCTATGGCAATAAGCAACAGTGATTGGTGTCACCGGGAGCTCTGTTTCTCTCTGTCCTTGAGAAATAACGCAAAGCAAAGGCAACATTCCACCTGGTTAGTATCTCTGGATAAGAAACTGCGACCCAGAAAGGATGTCAACAGAGAGAGTGACATGATGCTGTGTGGATAGAGGTTGACAAAGCCGAAGGGAAAGAAGGAATGAGTGGCCTCTGTGTCTCCGAACGGGAAAATTCCATGTTTGGCAGATCTGACATTGAGCCAAGCAGGCCCAGTGACCTCAGTCAGTCTATTGAAGTCCCCAGGGACAGTTATCACTTCAGCACACTCGTCAGAGAAGCCAGACCTGAAACCCCAGCACTCGGGAGTCTGAGGCAGGAAGAGAGTTGCAGAAAATTTCAAAACCAAACAAGGAAAGACAAACGAAGTTTTCCAGAGAACCTGTCATCTTAGGTGAGAGCGAGAGGAGGTGGCCATATATTAATCAGACATGGGGAAGGGAGTGCTAGCCTGCTTTGGAGGAATGCTGTGCTTTAAAGCAGAGCGCCCACTATGGAGGACCAGAGGGTAAGGATGCTCATACCTGCTCTTTCTGAGCCCTGGGGCGGGGAGGGGGGTGCGGGGGCGGTGTCCGAAGCATCCAGGGCAGATCTTTACTGTTGCAGGTACCTCTAAAGCTACCCAGAGCGAGTACCAGAAACAAGGGTCAGCTCAAGGCGGCTGCGGTTTCCTTCAGATTATTGGACCCCTCATGGGGTCCAGCTTCACAAGGTAGGCGAAGGCCCTGGTGTCTCAAGGGATCAAGCCATACCCTCTACTGAGGAAGGCCTCAGCTCTCTGAAGGCCCCAGGAGTGGAGGGCTGAGACCGGCAAAAGCAGTCACTAGCCTGAGGAGATGGAGGTTAAAGCGCAAGAAGGTCAATTTCCTGTTCTGAGTTCTGAAATTGCTCCAGTGCAGGGTTCCCTTTTGCTAGCAACGGCGGGCAGAAAGCATTGGGTTTGGTGATTTCTTGGTTTCGAAGCATAGAAGCTTTGAGTTTTTCTCTGGTGGAACAAATGCTGAGGACTCTACCCCCGCCCATACTGAAGCTCCCACCCCCCATGCTGAAGGCTCCACACTCCCTTCCCCATGCCACTGCAGGCAATCCCATGGCTCTAGGAGTGTGGTCTTCATTTCTCAAATTTCAGGGATAGAAGCCAAAAGGAGACCAGAGTCCAGATCCTAGAATCCCAGAGATTGTTCAGCTGGGGGTGGGGGGCAACTTGCTAGAGGGGAGCAGAGCACATGAGAAGTGGAGGGACGAGGGATCAGTTCCAATAGTCACAACCAGGAGAAGGTGGACAACTTCAGAACTGGTCCCCTCACACACTCCTTCCTAGGAGCACTATCCTAGGAAGTGGGTTTACTTCCTCTCTGTCTCTGTTACTGTGGGTTTCCTATCCTCTCTGTCTCTGTCTCTGTCTCTATCCTGTCTGTCTGTCTGTCTGTGTCTGTCTATCTGTCTGTCTGTCTGTGTGTTTCTCTCTCTCTGTGAGTGTGTGTGTGCGTGTGTGTGTGTGTGTGTGTGTGTGTGTGTGTGTGTGTGTAAGAGAGAGACAGAGAGACACTCAGAGAGATGAGGGTGTGGTATTTTCTCTTAAAGAGTCAAAGTTTGCCATCTAGTATTTGGTGGAGGTTACTTATGTGGACAAGTCATTTCTCTTCACAGTGCCTTTCCGAACTGCTCAGTACAGCACATGGCTCCTTCTGGGGTCTGTGGTGGTGGTAGAGGCCCAGCAACAATGTAGACCCACAGTCTGGCAGCGATGGAGGACTTCACAGGGGTCTGTGGAAGCCCCTGCCTCCTGCCTTCCTCCTCGAGGATTTCTCAGTAAAGGGGCCAAACTAGTCTTGGCTGGGGAAACGAATCAGAGCCAGAAGCAAAGCAGCCTGGCCCTGTCTGCACAAACCTTCTGTTTCCGGACCTCTGAGACTGAACGTGAAGGAGAGGACATAGGCCCCTACTGTGTGACCAGGTTTGATGTTTCTTCCACCTCAGAGGCTTCACACTTCCTCTTTGTACCCCATGCCTGCTTCTTATTTATTTATTTGTTTGTTTATAGAATCTGAGTGTCTTAGAATTGGTTTCTGTGAAAGCTTGACTATTATAACTGCCCCCCCATACCAGTTTCTTGTAGAACTCCTTAGGCCACAGCACACCAAGGAATAATCAGAAATCTTAAGATGAGAGAGACTTAAATTTAACTTCACACACACACATAAAACAAACAAACAAACAAAAAAACCAAGTGACAAACAGACAATTCAATATATTGTAAAACTCTTTGGGCATTACATTTTTATAGAGAGCGAGCTAAACAATTTATTGTGTAAGCCTATTTTCTCATCTATATTTTATTTATTTATTTATTTGTTTGTTTGTTTATTTTTGGTTTTTCAAGACAGGGTTTCTCTGTGTAGCCCTGGCTGTCCTGGAACTCACTCTGTAGACCAGGCTGGCCTCGAACTCAGAAATCCGCCTGCCTCTGCCTCCCAAGTGCTGGGATTAAAGGCATGTGCCACCACCCTTATATTTTATTTTATGCATATGGCTGTTTTGCCGGCAAGGATTTCTGTCCCCCTAGAGCATGTCTCAGAGTCTAGAAGAGGGTGTCATATCACATGGAACTGGAGTAACCCAATTTGTGGGTCCTGGGAATTGAACCCTGGGCCTTCTGCTCTTCTGGAAGAGCAGCCAGTGATCTCAACCAGTGAGCTCTCTCTCTTACCCCACATTAGATAGTTTTGTTTCAATCATCTTGAGGTATTTCATATCTACAAACAGGGCACAAACATATATTGTAGACTTTAGTGAATTAGTGAGCAGTTACTTTTACATTTGTTTGTTTGTTTATTTGGAGTATAGAGGTTAGATGACTCCTTGGGGGAATTGGTCCTCTTCCTGTTTGGTCGAAGTCAGGTCACCTATCTTGGCTGCAGACTCCTTATTGGGCTCAGCCAGTGTTTTATGTAATGCTTCACAACGTCGGATTGATGGCGAATCCCCTGGACATGCAGAGCGCCCCCTATGGACCACATAAGCAATGGCATCTAGTAGAGCTGTTGGGGTTTTGTGGGTCCAGGAACCACAAGGACCCAGAAAAGACCTCGTTGAACCACAAAGTCAGAGGCGTCGGTTTTACTTATGTCTAGAGTTGAGTAAGGAAAAAAAAAATAGTCTCAATTTCTTTTTATTTAAAATGACTAGGCCATAAGGGAAGCTTGTATCACAAACCTCCGTGCTTGCACAGGGTGTAAGAGAGGCCAGATTCCGGACGTGCTATTGGGACTTCCTGTAAATTCTGTCAAGGTTCTTCTGAGCAGGTCCTGGAAGCAGCTTGGTAGGAAACTTCTGCCCTCTGGGCCTGTGCAAAGTGGATGAGCAGCGGACCTCCACCAGCCTGGGCGGCTCCAGCTGTGTAATGGGGCCAGCATTCCAGCTTGCTCTCTCACCAGTGGCCTCACGACGTCACTAAGCGGGGATAATGAGTACAGTCGTTGGGTCAGTTTGTCCTGTGTACTGTGTACTGCACCACGCTTTGGCGAGACGTCTGTCCACCGTGGTTGCTGGTGAGCATAGCTTATGGAGAGTCCCACGTCTAGGCCGGGTTTTACCGAGTGCTGGGTGCGCCTCCAGTCAGTGCGAGGGCAAGGCCTTAAAAGACGTCTCACAGGCCACCAAATGGCCCGGCAAACAGCGCGGTATTTAATCCCCCCACGACGCCTCCGGGGCGGGGATAGGTGGGTGGGTGGGTGGGGAGAGGCCCCGAAGCTCCGCCCCTGGGCAGGCTGTCCTGGGATGGAGGCTCAGGCGCAGAGGTCTTTGCAGCCCCGGGAGCGGCCCCTGCTGTCCGCTCTCGTCATTAAGTTTAGCCTCGTCTGAGTAAGAGTCATTGCCTTTCCGGGGGAGATGGCGTCTCGATCCTATTTCGTTCGCTTTAAATAACAGATCTGCAAACTCTCGGGGTGCTAAACCTCAAACACAGCCGTCTTGGGGCAGGGGACCGGTACCCCGTGTTCTTTGGACTCCTGCTGTGCTCCTCACTGCGTCTCCCCAACGCCACCACTTCAGTGCCACCCTGTTCCGAATGCTCGAGGAGGGGGGCGGGGCGAGTGAGGCGAGGGGCGGGGCCGGAGGACCTTGGAAGGACCGAATTGACCTCGCCCACTTCCCTGCCATGTGTGTGTGTGTGTGTGTGTGTGTGTGTCTGTATGTGTGTCTGTGTGTGTGTCTCTCTGTATGTGTGTCTGTGTGTGTGTGTGTCTGTGTGTGTGTGTGCGTCTGTGTGTGTCTCTCTGTGTGTCTGTGTGTGTCTCTGTGTGTGTCTGTATGTGTGTCTGTGTATGTGTGTGTGTGTGTGTGCGCGCGTTTGTGTGTCTCTCTGTATGTGTGTCTGTGTGTGTGTGCGCGTCTGTGTGTGTCTCTCTGTATGTGTGTCTGTGTGTGTGTGCGCGTGTGTCTCTCTGTATGTGTGTCTGTGTGTGTGTGTGTGTGTGTGTCTGTGTGCGTGTGTGTGTGTGTGTGTGTGTGTGTGTGTGTGTGTGGTCACGTGAACCTGACTCGACTGCGCCCCCTGCCCGCCGCGGTGGGAATCAACCTTCAGGGAGTCGCAGAGAGGAGGGCTCCAGCCAAGGCCGGGCGAGGCTCCCAATACTGTGTACTCTGGTCTCTGAACTGCACACATTTCATTTCCACCGGAACATTTATTTACCTCTGTTCTCCTCCTCGGCTTTCTTCTTTTCTTTTCTTTTTCTTTCTGCTTTTTTCTTTTCTTTCCTTTCTCTTTCTTTCTTTCTTTCTTTTTTTTGTGGGGGGAGAAGGAGCAAACATCCCAGTTTTAATGCGGCTCAATTATCTCGTTTACACGACCTAAAATGTTTCTCTTTAACTCATTTCAATCTAGTAAATATGCTTCAGCAAGTAGCTAATTTTTCAAGGATGGCTTTGCCTCGCCATTTGCATATAAAGCGCTTTGGGGCCTAGTCTGTCTCTGAGAAGGGGGGAGGGTTGTTGCTCGCAGTAGGCCCTCCTACTCCAGGTAGGGCACCTGGGTTTGGTCTCAAGAAGGCGCTGTGCCTGGCTGGGGTGCCTGGGGGAAAGGCAGCTCTCTTCCCCCTGTTCTTCCAAGAGGCCTCAGGCCCTGACCAGCAGACCCCGAGGAGAGGACGCCTCCCCCACTGGGTGCCACCAGGCAAGTGAGGGTCGGGGACACATTTATCCTCAAGTGCGTTTATTAAATCGCGTCTGGAGATGGATGGACGTGGATAGCAGAGAGGAAATCACAGGGCTCAGTTGAGCAATCTTCTGGCTTTAAATTCCGAATAAAAGTCTGGAATATTCCCGGGTCAGAGGGGCACCGTCTCATTAAAACCACTCTCGTCCCGAAACTGCAATGCAGGCATTAAAGTGCAGTATTTTTCAATTAGAGCTGACGAATTCAATCAAAATTCCATAGATTAGGATGAAATGAGGCATGGGTCATTTACAGGGGAATTTAATTGCCGAGCCATTAGACAAATAGTATATTTGCCATTCCCGCGTTATCCATCATTTTCGACATCAATACCGGGGCCGCATCTCCCCGTCCCACGGCCGCCCGGCGTCGGCTGTAAACACTCCCTTCCCCGTATCTTCTGATTATATCTGATTTCATTTAGGGCCATGGGGGATTATAAATGTTCACGCAATCAAGTTCATTAGGACTTCAAATCGCATTTCGGTTTAGGGTGGCTCCGCCGCTGTGCTCCGAGCTCTTCCCCAACCCCAGCGCGAAGCTCGCTGTCCTCCTCTGCAGGCGCGAGCGTCGCCTCCTTTTGTCTTTCTGACACCCTGCTCCCGAGGCCTGGGCGCAGCGGGAACACCCCACCTCGCAGATCCGGACCACGAGAGGGTGGGCTGGACCCTCGCACCCCAGACCCTCCAGCAGGGGCTCTGCAGGGTTTGAGAGACCCCTCCGCCACCCTCATCCCAGTGATGCCCAGTGACGCCCCCTCCCCACCCCCGCGGCCTGGGGCAGAAGCGCAACGCCTGGGATGCGCGATCAGAGCGCTCCCCGCGTGTTCGCGGAGCGCGAGTGCGAGCAAGCTCCGTTTCCCCAGCTTCAGCGGGCGCCGCGGGGGAGCGCATGGCTCTCCCAGGGCCGGAGCCCTACGAATGCAGGCCTCTGGGCAGCCCCGCTGACACTAGGGACACACACAGACCCCCTCCCCTCCCACCCCCTGCCTTTTTTTTTCCATTCCAAGGACAGGGTGGAGGCGGTACCCAGCCGAGCGGTTCTCTGTTCCTATTAGCAAACCCGAGAGACAAAGGGGGAGGCTCTTTAGCGACGAGAAAGGCTCAAGACATCCCTTCCAGGGCAGTTGAAAAATAATAGCTTAATATTAACGGCTTCTCATAAAAATATACTTTCACAGAGATACAGTTACAAGAAGAAAACCCTCATTTTATCCCCGTGTTTTGCGCTCATCGCTGTTAGCTGCCTGAGTAATTTAATTGGAATAGAACGTGAGAAATGTGTCATTTTTGAGGAACGTATGCATCACTTCCTAGAAATCTCATTGTGTTAACTAGGAGCCTACTGCGTTCTGTTTAGAAGCCGTAATCACATTTTTATGTGTCTGTATTACTCGTTAATGTGACCTCCTGTCTTTAGCAGATTAAAACAAATGTTCTCTGCATAACAACTGCATCAAACTCCGGCTTTCATCGGATACTCGGAAACCCTGTTTTTCAGACTCACCAACTTTCTTCAGAGGAGGGGAAAGGGAGTCTGAAGGGGGGTGGGAAGCGCCTACCAAATGAATAATTACACACCAAATTAAAACCCGGCATTAAATGCGCTCAACAGCAATACTGCGCTCTCAATTCTGTTTACTGCTTACAAATAGCATTACAAAAGAATCTACTCTTTTTATTGGAGTGATTAAGCAAAGAGTCTTAGGACTGCAGAAACACGATTCTGGGAGATTAGATGGGAGCTGCAAGCCCAGCCACTTACATTACAATGGGGAATGTATAATTTTGTTAAAGCACACGTTTAACGCACAAATGAGGACCGGGCCGTCATTATGGCACCATAAAAAAGTCAACTGAAAATCGTATTTATTTATAAGCACCTCTCCGATACAACGTGCATATTTAATACAAGGGAATCAAGCAATCCCACAATTAATATATTAATTACTGATTTTTAAAGTTGCATCCTGCGATTCTATAGTGTACTTGGTAGATCTATCATTTCCCCCGGATTCTCTTCCCTTCAGCCGGTAGGCTAAAACGCTTGGTGTTTCTTCCTGTCTCCACTGTGGGCGGAGCAGGCCGGAGGCCCAGGGTGAGAGAGTTTGCTAATGGCGCCACCTGCAGGACTCGACGAAAAGGACGTTCCCCATCTGCGGTATCCTTCACAGGACTCTGGGCTTATTTCAGTGTAGCAATTTAATTAAAACAATTGAATGTTTAAGTCATCATTGAAAGACCGGAACATTCAGGACAAATCCTAGAGTTTTCAGGATAGTTTCATGCTGGTAGGTGATGCTTAAGTCCTGGCGATAAGATGGCGTGCTGACTAGAACGGAAACGCTCAGATTTTGCAAAGTTCACCTGGAAGATTTTCCTAAAGAAGTAATTTATCTTTAAAAAAAAAAGAGAGATTTATAGCCGGGCGGTGGTGACGCACGCCTTTAATCCCAGCACTTGGGAGGCAGAGGCAGGAAGATTTCTGAGTTCGAGGCCAGCCTGGTCTTCAGAGTTAGTTCCAGGACAGCGGGGGCTACACAGAGAAACCCTGTCTCAACCCCCCCCCCAAAAAGAGAGAGAGTGTGGTGTCATGGGGTACAGATGCCCCTGGAGGTCAAGAAGATGCCCTAGGATCCCTTGGAGTTATAGGCAGCTGTGAACCACCAGATGTGGGTGCTGGCAACTGAACTTAGGTCCTCTGCAAGAGCCTCCCGTGCTTAACCACTGAGTCACCTCTCTGCCTTCTAATTTATCTTTGGGGAAACAATGGGATAAAAAAAATCAATATTCCTATAGTCCTAGACTGTCATGTGGTCTTGGGGCAGATTTTAATAGCCAAAGAACATTTAGGACCCCAGGTTCTTGGGACTGAACAACTTCTTAGGTGCCCCTTAGTGGATTGGGAGGGTAGGTGGTTGGAGCCAACTGGATGATGCTCCAAGCCCGTATTACAGGAATAGTAATTCCTATAGTGGGTAGGTGTTCTCTGCACTAGTTCAGCAGCCTGAGCCCCCCCCCTTCACGCCCCCACCAGCATGTGTCTAAGGGTTAACTCAGAGATTGGGAATTTGATTATATGCAGTTGCTAAGATTAGATCTAGGGTCCCTTAGACCTACAGAGCCTAGGCTTTTCATTTCTTTGCAGTTCGTGTGGAATCCATGATTATTACCTGTCTTTAAATTAAACTGACACTTAACGCTCTACCAAGATGCCTAATGCGGCACCCAGAATTTCAAATGAGCATGTCTCATAGTACCTGCTTGTGTACTAATTGTCCCTGGGCTCTGGACTGTGTCAAGGCCCAGCTGTGACCATTTCCCTCCATCCAGGGGATGCTACACCTGCAGAGGCTCACCTCCCCAGTGCTGACTGCGGCAGAGTGGACCCTCGTCTCGCCTGTGTGTTTCTGAATTCAACGTGGTCAAATAACAAGCAGTAGCCAGACGTAGTTGATGAAGTCAGAGAAAGATGTGCCTTTATTCTCCTTTTTTATACAAGTAGCACATAAAAGGATTTCTTCCATATGAATCTGAAACCAAATAAATGTGCCATTGAAAACTCAGAGTTAAGGGGCTAGAGAGAGAGAGCCCAGTGGTTAAGAGCATGTAGGGTTCTTGCAGGTGATCCAAGTTTAATTTCCAGCCCCAAGCATCAGGCAGCTCACACCTGTACCTCCTCCAGTTTCAGATAATGTGATACCTCTGGCTTTCCAGGGGCACTGGTGCCAGGACACACATGCATATAGTTGAAAAATGAAATATGTCATTTGAAATAAAATAAAATAAAAAACAAATGTTAAGTGTGTATATGTATAACTGACGTTATGTTCTATACTCTAGAAAAATTGTATTGAATATGAACGGTAACAAGGTAAAGAAGAGATAATAATGATGATGATGATGATGATGATGATGGTGATGATGATGGTGATGATAAACCAAGGTGTGTATTGTTTGCTGGTGGGGAAGCAAGCTGAATTAGCCTCACCTCACAGGAGCTTGGTTTTGGAAGTTTATCTTAAGTGAATGATAGTCCTCCTTTCTTGCCTCCCTACTCTTCCTGTTTTAGGTTTTAACCTCTTTCCTCCTCCTCCTCCTCTTCTTCTTCTTTCTCCTTGTCCTCCTTGTCTTCCTTCTCTTCTTCCTCTTCCTCCTCTTCCTCCTCCTCTTCTTCCTTCTCTTCTTCCTCTTCCTTCTCTTCCTCCTTGTCTCTTCCTCCCTCCTCATCTTCCTCCTCTTCCTCCTCTTCCTTCTCCTCCTTTTCCTTCTCTTGGCCCTCTTTCCTTTCTTGTAATAGCCATCAAACAATTCATGTCAGTTTTGTCTTGCTGAGACAAAGCAAATCCCCAACATCATTCAACTCTGGGAGACCATGAGTAAATTCCATTTAATCTGGGTGGTCATTGAGTTTGTGCCAAACAGGCATGGCAGTTGTTATGGACTCATACCTACAGGCATAGTACTTGTTCGGAATATTATTTGTGTGTCGTGGCACCTAGGAGAACCCAGGTGACTGACAGCTTATTTCCTGGCCATCGTCCTGCAGCTGTGACATCATGCTCTTCAACAGTCAGGTGGTCTGGAGGGTCAGTTTATGGATGTCATTGCTACATATGGGTCTATGCCAACTGAGTTGGTTTGGCTATAGGTCATAGATGCAGTGAAATCACTGCACATCAGGAATGTGTTAGCCCTCCACATTCAATGGAGAGAAAGAAAGGGAGGTAGCTGGAGGAAGTAGGGTATCACAGAGCTCTTTCTCTTCAGGCTCCCCTTGTCCTGCCTGGTTCTCAACCTTCCTAATGCTGTGACCTTTTAATATAGTTCCTCAGGTTGTTCTGACACACAACCATAAAATTATTTTCATAGCTATTTGATTTGTTTGTTTGTTTGTTTGTTTTTCGAGACAGGGTTTCTCTGTGTAGCCCTGGCTGTCCTGGAGCTCACTCTGTAGACCAGACTGACCTTGAACTCAGAAATCTACCCTGCCTCTGCCTCCCAAGTGCTGGGATCAAAGGCGTGGGCCACCATTGTCTGGCTTCATTGCTACTTCATAATTGTAATTTTGCTACTGTTATGAATTGTATCTGTGTTTTCTGATGGTCTTAGGTGACCCTGGTGAAAGGGTCGTTTGACCACCAAATGGATTGTGACCTCAAGGTTGAGACCTGAGGATGTAGGACAAGTTGTCCAGCTTTATTTGGCTATGAGGTCCACAGGAAGCTGGGCAATCACCCAATCTACCTGGTTGATGATGCATCTGAGCCCAAGCTCTGCCTCCAGCCGACTTTCAAGGACCCAGTTCAACAATTGAATAACCGTCCAAAGGAAAATGAAGCAGAAACCCAAGCCCACACCAAACTGAAACTAGCAAATGTTTGTGAGGACACGGGACAGTTGGTAACCACGTCTGCTGGTGGGAATGAGGAACGATGCTATAGCTCAGAAAACAAAAGCAGAAGGCAGAGCCACTGCCTGACCCAGCGGTCCCACTGCCAGGTAGTGTCAAGTTGACAGCATCTAGCATCACCCAGGAAACAAACTTCCAGGCATGCCTGTGAGAAAGGTTCTAGATTGAGTTGAGGTGGGGAACCTCAGGCTAGATGTGAGTGGTGCCCTCCCTCAGCATGGAGTCCTGCGTTGGGTGAAGAGGAGAATGTGAGCTGAGCACCAGAATTCATCTCTCTCTGCTTCCCAAGTATTACTGGGATGTGAATGTCACTGCCTCGTCAGGGTGGAATGAATCCACTCTAATTGTAAATCAAATGAACATTTCTTCCTTAAATGGCATCTTGCCAAGTATTTGATCAAAGCAACACGATTTGCTTTGGGGGGGGGCGGTGATGGTGTGGTGGTTTAAATAGGTATGCCCCTCCCCCCTGATTTATGTGTTTGGATGTTTGTCCCATACGGAGTATGATCAAGCCAGCTCAGTCAGTCAGCAGGGTCTCAACGGAAGGAGTGAGGACCAAAAAGAAAAAAGACCATTAGACAACACTATAACATGACTCCAGCCAGCGCTGAGGCTGGGTTGGCTTTTGTTTTCTTTCCCAGTCTGCTTTTGTATCACTCTAGGTATGTACAAAGAATACGGTGAGTTCTGTGTCAAGGAGCAAACAAGGCAATAAACAAAAAACAGTCAAGGAATAGACAAGGCGATAAACAGAGTCCTGTGGTATTCAGGGACTTATCAAAATGATCAAGATCTTGAGCCTACTTCCCTGTCCTGGCCTAATGTCAAATTCTAGAAGCAACCCCAGAAGCTCACCATGGGAGTGGCACTATTAAGAGGTGTGGCCTTGTTGGAGGAAATGTGTCACTGTGGGGGGCTGGCTTTGAGGTCTCCTATGTAAAACTCAAGCTACACCCAGCATGGAATAGAGGCTCCTCCTGGCAGCCTACAGAAGAAAGTCCTTTTCTGCTGCCTTCAAATCAAGATGTAGAACTCTCAGCTCCTTCTCCAGCACTGCATCTGCCTGGACATCACCATGCTTCCCACTATGACAACAAAGGGCTGGACCTCTGAAACTGTATGCCAGCACCAATGACATGTTTTCTTTTATAAGAGTTGCCTTGGTCATGGTGTCCCTTCACAGCAACGAAACCCTAACTGAGACAGGTGGGTGTCATAAGAGTTTAGAGCTACACCTGAGCATTTTCCAAGGTGGTGCTTGCGGGATGGAGAGGGTGGCTGAGGGTACAGCCACAGAGAGGACAAGCACTCACTCTGGCTTTCAGAATTTGAGGAGGTCTGGGCTCCTGAGTCGCTGCCAGGGTTGAGCTTCTCTTGCTGCTTCCCAATATTATTTGTAGGAATAGAAGGACGTGTCTGTTGAACTCTTAATCTGGGCTGGCTTTCTGGGCCTCAGTGAGACACAATAAGACCAGCAGAGACACGTAATATATATTAGTGGAGAAATCCAAGTGCTCAGAATGCTCCCGACTGCCAGGGTCTAAAGCTGCTGGAGATCTGCCTTCCATCCAGCATCTCACCACCCCTAACCTAGTAAGAGGGGTGCACATAAGTAAATTGCAGTTGACTTCTTTGAAAGAACTGTTCTTGTTGCTTTGTGAAGATGCCTGGCTCTGAATCCACCAGTCACTAGGCTTTCACTGGAAGCTGCTTATCGCTGTCCAGGGTGCTGAATTCCATCCCAGGACAAAGCAACCTCCCCAGTTTCCCCCAGGGCTCCAATTCCTCACCTGTTCTCTGTTCAATTGACGTTCTGATTCCTTGTAGGTCCTGACCAAGGTCTCTTGGTTTATCCCTAACTCTCCCCGGGACTACCTGCTTCCAGCTGCCAGTGTATGAGACCATCCCTCGGAGAGGATGAATCGCTCTCCCTCCATTGTGCCTGGCACTTTCCTGCACTCTTGTCTTTGTTCAAGATTTCCTTTTTTGTATGGAGATTTCTAGAAATTTAGTAGGAGCGGTGGGGGAGAGTCACCTGGATGCAGTCTTGAAACAGTGTTTATTTACTCTTTAGTTGGACAGATATCAAAGGGCAGGATGAAGGCAGGTCACCCAAAGGAGCTGGAAGATGCTGTCTTACCAGTCCCTAAGACTATGGCGACATATGACAGCCCACCAAGGGCTCATCCAACCTATGTCCTTTGTGGTGGCTGTCCCCAACATGTGGATTCTACATGGTCCCTGATCTTATTTTCACTGTGGCTTTTACTGAGACATCCCTTATTGAAGGTGTTTGCTGGGGTCTGAACTCCCTTCACACATCGTAGCAATGGGAGCGTGTGTGCCCATCCACTCCGAGGTTCACCTCAGAGCATCTCGTCCTAGCTGTAATTAGAAAGAAAAGAGCCACTCTGCTTATCTCTAGAAGGTGGTCATGAAGAGTTCTTGTTTTCAAATGCTGGGCTACTATATGACTCGGTGGTAGAACCCTTGCCAAAGGTATGGGAGGCCCTGGGTTCCATCCCCAGCATGGAAAAAAAAGAATAAAACAAAAACAAAAACAAAAAAACCAAGGCAAGGACACCATTGTCACTGGATAGACAGTTTAGTCTTGACCATTCCAAGAAGAAGGTGCTCGTCATGCCAAACGGCCACCCAGCAAGCATTAGGCTTGGTCAGGAGCTGGGTTGGGGGTGGGTGGGCAAGGAAGGGCAAATAGGCCTTGGGTCTATTACTTGCCATAGTTGCCTCTGCCTCCTGAGCAGAGGATTTCATTTTAGATGTCTGGCGGCTGGTCATGGAGACGTCTAAATGGAGCAATGGTCCAAAGTGAAAGTCTAACAAAGGGAGGTGACTGTGTGTGGGCCCTGGGGTGAATAGTTTGCACAGGGCAAGCATGGTCATCAGAGTTGCTTTCTCTCTCTAGGGATTGGCTAGCCATGGGAGGGGCTGTTCCTTGGGGTCAGCAAGACTCCCTATGTTGAAGCGTCAGAACAAAGGACGCAAGGAATAAGGGAGTGCAGGCCTTGATGGTCTGACATCTCTTGCTGAGTGGTGCTCAGGCTGAGCTCAGGCACCTCTTGGCCCATGTGCTTTTCCTGGTACTTGGATTCTGACGCATTCATCGGAGTGGGACCAGCAAAGGTTGAAAGACGGTGTCAGGCAGAGGACAGCTAAGTGACCAAGGTCTGCCTTACCATCCTCCAATGTCCTGAGAGTGCTGCGTTCTCCTGTGTTTGCAAGCACAGGGGGCCCCTTGAAGGTACAGCTGACCCTGGCGTGGGTGTCCTCCCAGCAGGGAGTCTGCTATGCTCTGGGCACAGTTCTTCTCCAATTTTCTCCAAGTTCTTTCTCCTGATTTTCTCCAAGTGGCTTGGCTCCAGGAGGGATGGGAGCCTCTCCTGTAAGCCCAAGAGTCAATAGCCCAGGGAGGAAGCCCCGTGTGGCTGGAAGGACACCTTGGGAACCATGCGTTATCTCTTAGTCTGACTTTGGTTTAGGGTACTTTCTGTAGCAGCCTCTGTGTCGCTAACTGTGTGTTCCTCACAAACAACCAAGAGACAGAAGGTTTTATTTTAAAAAAAAAAATTATGGCTGGGTGGTGGTGGCACATGCCTTTAATCCCAGTACTTGGAAGGCAGAGGCAGGTGGATTTCTGAGTTCGAGGCCAGCCTTGGTCTACAGAGTGAGTTCCAGGACAGCCAGGGCTACACAGAGAAACCCTATCTCAAAAAAACAAACAAACGAAAAAAAATTATTTACCTTATTTCATGAACATTTTACCTGCATGCATATATGTACATGCAGTGCCCATAGAGGCCCCTGGGACCCCTGGAACTGGAGTTATGAATGATTACTCACAACCTGGTAAGTGCTGGGAATCAAACCCAGGTCCTTTGCAAGAGCGGCCAGTGCTCTGCGTTGCTCGACAGCGATAGTGACAGTTTCCAATTCCATGTCAGGGTAATACTCGAGGCTTGCGTGTCTGTGCTTTTCCTGGTTACTTGGGAGATGGAAGGGGGATGGGTATGAACTCCCATACCAGGGTGCTGTCCCTCACATAGAGCCTTCGCAGAAAGGAGAAGATGCAGAGAAAGAACCTGTGCCCCAAGGCTGTGGTTTCAATGCAAAACACCCTCTGGCTCCAAAAGCAGATAATTTTGCAGGGTCTCAGGTAGCGGTAGCCGGGGCACGAGGTGAACGCACCTCTTGCCGAAGAGTTTTCGGATGGTACAGCGGCAAAGATGTTGCAGGCAGCGTGGGGTGTGTGCCAAAGCGAAGAGAGACCTGTAGAAAGGCTTGTGCATCTAGAAAGAAAGGTGAGGGAGAGTGAGGCGGTGTCTGGAACTAACATTCTTCCTGGCAGGACCACTGGCAGCTCACGCCATCTGTGGCTCACAGGTGCCAGAGAGACACAGCAGAGGGAAGAGAGCTGTCACCTGAGACCCGGCCTCCACTCAGAAAGGTGACATGCTTTTCCAAAAGAAAGCTGGCATTGGATCAGAGGGACATGGTTTGAGGCTGATTTCTTCTAACTCCTTTCTGCCCCGCCCCTGACACAGCAGCCCTGCAGCTCTGGCAGGGACCTCATCAATCTGAAGCAGGCCAGGCATGTTGTCTCTGTGCAGTGGTGGGCTCAGGAACCTCGCCCGAGCCCATCAGCTCAAGGCTCTATAAGGCATTCACTAACATGAGCAGTAAGACCCCAGGGGACGTTCTCTGGGAGCTTCTGTAAGCTGGGACTGTCTTCTCCTTCCTCTCCTGGAGCCACCTTTGGACTCTGTCATGCGTGGAGTTAATGCTCACAGGACTGCAGGTCACATGTCATAATCTGCAGTTCCTACCCAGGGCCAGGGGGCATGCCTTGAAAAGGAGCCAGAACCTGCAGTTTAGTGTTGGCCCCGTGAGCCCCAGTACTCTTTAAGCCGTCATGGGGTGACTGTTGGTTCTTCACGATCAGTAACATTTCACCATGGTCCCTTGGTGTCAACAGAGGTTCCACCCCCCCAGGATGCCAAAACTCACAGATGGGTAGGTCTCTTATGCACTGCAGCCTCGTGTTTGTGTGAAACATACGCAATAATCCTGTTTACTCTCAAACCTTCTAGACTACCCATGATGCCTACAACAATGTAAACACTAGGAAGGATTGTTGTATGCTGTGATGTCTAGACAATAATAAATGATGAGGGCCTGCATTTTTGGGGGGAGAGCCAATTTGCTTCCTATATTTTGAACCTATAGTTGGGTGATTCTATAAAGGCAGTGCCCATAGATCACTAACTGTTCCCCTCAACTTTCTTGTCTTCCTTCTTCAGATGTTTTACTTCCTGGGTGTACCAGTTGGTGTTATGTCAACATGACAGGAGTTAGGCTCATCAGAGAGGGAGGGCTCTCAATTGAGAAAATGCCTCCATGAGATCCAGCTACAAGGTGTTTTCTTAATTAGTGATCAATGGGCAAGGGCTCAGCCCATTGTGGGTGGTGCCATCCCTGGGCTGGTGTCCAGGGTTCTTTAAGAAAGCAGGCAAAGCAAGCCATGGTGAGCAAGCCAGTAAGCAGCACCCCTCCATGGCCTCTGTATCAGCTCCTGCCTCCAAGTTCCCACCCTGTGTGAGTTCCTGTCCTGATTTCCTTTGTCGATGAAAAGCAATGCTGCAGTATAAGCTGAATAAACCCTTTCCTCCCCAATTTGCTTTGTGGTCATGGTGTTTTGTCATAGCAACAGAACCCTTAACTGAAACACTGGGTTTGAGTGCCAAACTCCAGACAGAGAAGTGAGAAAGGACTTCTGTCCTTGTAGCATCAGAGAAAGGGAGGCAGCATCTCACCTGGTATACTTCTTCAGGGACGGCCTCCCGCCAGGACTCGGACACTGGGAGCTGAGTGTAGGAGTTGAACAGAACTTCAATGACAGCAGGCACCTGTGCACATGTCCTCAGCACCTGGGGAAAGTGAGAGGCACGATGCAGGGTGAGGGGCTTGGGATCCAAGGGGAGAAAGGCTCACAATGCAGGTATGATCTTGCATTTCATGCCTGCTACTCCCTGGCCCTGTGATCTCAAAGACCCAAGTTAAGCCACCCAGAATGACAGTTCCAGAACTGTCAGTGCTGTCATGAGTGTTGTCAGTGAGCTGATTCACTACATCTAGGAGCCAGTGGCTTCTCCAGGAAGCCCACATCCTCTGGATGGCTACCTGTGCACTGAGGGCTGGGGCTTAACAGTCAAATTTAGAGGCTGGGGTGGGCTGGGGGATGCTGATGGGTGACAGACCCCTGCCTCTGCAGAGCTGCTCAGAGCAGACGAAAGCAGCTCCATGGCAGTGTGGCCTGAGGATTCTCCAAATTTCCCATCTCAATTTGTAAGTGGCAGAAAAGAAAGAGTGACGGGGTGGGGGGAGGGGACTCGTTTTCCTGTTGTTGACTTCGCCACTTCCCGTGGCCCTTACAGTTGACTTCACAATCCCCATAGGACTCTTTTTATTGATCTACTTTTTTTTTTTTCGAGACAGGGTTTCTCTGTGTAGCCTTCGCTGTCCTGGAACTCACTCTGTAGACCAGGCTGGCCTCGAACTCAGAAGTCTGCCTGCCTCTGCCTCCCAAGTGCTGGGATTAAAGGCGTGCGCCACCACCGCCCGGCTTTATTGATTGACTTTTAAAGATCTAGGTTTATTTGAACAGTGTGCCTGTGTATCTGTGTGGGAATATGTGCATATTTCAGCCTGGTGTGTGGTGGCTCATGTCTCTAATCCCAGTATTTGGGAGGCAGAGGCAGGCAGATCTCTATGAGGTCTGTCAGAGTTTCTCTATGATTTCTGTCAGCCTGGTCTACATTGTGAGCTCTGGGACAGTCAGAGCTACATAGTGAGATGCTATCTCAGAAAGAGAGAGAGAGAGAGAGAGAGAGAGAGAGAGAGAGAGAGAGAGAGAGAGAGAGAGAGATTCATTTTTACTTAGGTATATGTGTGTCCTTGCACGAGGTTCTGTGCTTCACGTGGCTTGAGGAAGCCAGAAGACAGCATCAGATTATCTGGAGCGGGAGTTACAAGGGACTGTGAGGAGTCTCGTGTGGGTGCTGGGAGCTGAACCTGGGTCCTTTGGAAGGAGAGTAAGCACTATTTTCTGGGCAGGTAAGCATTTTTGCAGTCAACGTTTTTCCATCTTTGATATTCTTACTCACTGTTTTTCATCTTATTTCATTGGCTATCATCTTATGTTTTCTGTCAATAACATTGATAGTTGGCTTAATCATCTTATTCCATATTTTTTTTGTTATGCTTGATTTTGAAGGTAGCATCTCATTATGTGCCACCACTACTACTTCTTTTCCTTCTTTTTCTCCGCCTCCTCTTCCTCCTCCTCCTCCTTCTTCAAAAGATTTATTTATTTATTTATTTTATATATACAAATACACTGTAGCTGTCTTCAGGCAAACTAGAAGAGGGCATAAGATCTCATTTCAGATGGTTGTGAGCCACCATTTGGTTGCTAGAAATTAAACTCAGGACCTCTGGAAGAGCAGTCAGTGCTCTTACCTCTGAGCCACCTCTCCAGCCCTCCTCCTCCCCCCTTCCCTCCTCCTCCTCTTCCTCCTCCCCCCTCCC
>NW_022196896.1:115546316-115562503 GCF_008632895.1 Mastomys coucha
CTCCTCCTCCTCCTCCTCCTCCTCCTCCTCCTCCTCTTCTTCTTTTGGTGTTTTGCTTGCATGCATGTTATGTGAGGCTGTCAGATCCCCTGGAACTGGAGTTACAGACAAATGTGAGTTACCATGCAGCTGGGAATTGAACCTGGGACCTCTGGAAGAACATTCAGTACTCTTAACCCCTGACACATCTTTCCAGTCCCCAGATCATACATTTTAAATCCTCTTAGCTATTGGGAAGAATTTCAAAAGTAGAGAATCATTGAGATTAAGGCAGAATAATTTTGTAAAGTGTTTTTTAGGATTCAACTCCAGGCCTAACACCAGGGAAAGTCATTGCTGCTGAACTGCACTGCCAGCAGCAGGTGCCAACGTATGCCTTGGACATTGTCAAAGCCTGGTACTTAGTCACAAGTAATAATGTCATGCTTTGCCAGGCAGTGGTGGCACACGCCTTTAATCCCAGCACTTGGGAGGCAGAGGCAGGTGGATTTCTGAGTTCGAGGCCAACCTGGTCTACAGAGTGAGTTCCAGGACAGCCAGGGCTACACAGAGAAACCCTGTCTCGGAAAAAAACCAAAATAATAATAATAATAATAATAACAATAATAATAATAATAATAATAATAATGTCATGCTTTCAATTTCTGCTATAGTTATTAGCACATTTTACTTTAGCTTCTCTGGGATGAAAATTCCCTGTGTTTTCTTGGTATGCCATTTCCTGTTTAGAGAAATTTAGCGAAAAGATGTGAAAGGCACGGACGGGGAAGACCAGGAGGAGCACCACCGTGCACCATGACAAGCCCCGCCCTGTACCCCAGGCATAGGCATGTTCGAGGCCTCTGAGTGGAGGAGCAGCAGGATTGATTCTCTTTAGAGATGAGCTTTGAGGGGAGCTTAGAAGGCAGAGAGAGCATTTTTCCATGACTCTGGGGAGAGGTGGCTGTCAGTGCTCCACACTCAGGGTGGCAGATGGGGTTGGGGTGGGGAAGAAAATGTCTTCTGCATGTTTTCCCATCCTCTTGAGCTTCTTCCTTACTCCCCTCTCTCCCGGGCTCTTTTCACATCTCCATGGTTTCTTCTTTTAGAGATGGGTGTTTCTCTGTTCATTCCTGTTCCCATCTCTTCTCTGTTGTCTCTCACCCACTTTCTTGGCTTTCCATACCATCCCTATACCACTGCTCTCTGAGCTACTTGAATCTCACTCTCTTTGGACTCTGGGATTGAATGAGCTCGGCTCCCTGATGTACACACTGCTACCTGCTGTCCTGGCCCTGGTCTTGTCCATCTTAGCTGATGGCACTCCCATCTTTCTAACTCTCGGACAGGAAGCCTTGGGGGCTGCCTTTGACTTCCACGTCTCTCATTCTCCATATTCCGTGTGGAGAAGCCCTCACAGTTCTGCCTTCAGGGCCCACCCTGAATCAGGGTATAATCCCTTAGCCCCATGGCATCCCTCATGTGTGTCATCCGTGTCAGCATTCCAACTTGTCTTCCTTGTCTAGTCTCTTCATCACGGCAGTAGCGTAGCGGGGGTGGAGGGAATCTTATGAGACAGTCAGTAGTGCCATTGCTCTGCAGACATCACCAACGGTCAGTGGCAAAGGTGTTCCTTGGAGTCCCTGCTAGTCTCCCACCCTCATCATCCTGACCACCTTCATGCACCTTGGTCCCCTGTTACTCTACATGGAGCTGAGGCTGCACCAGTTTCAGGTCACAGACTGACTGCTCGTTTGGATTGCTTGTCCCCAGAGCTCCATGCAGCTGACTTCCTCATTGCCTTCAAGTTTTGGTTTAAAGGCCACCAACCTTAACTCCTCCCCACTCTGAACCTACTGCTATGTCCCACTCTGCTTCTTCCCTTCATAAAAACTGTCAGGATATAAGCGAAGCATTGTGTCAACCTTAATAACAATAAAATAAAGTTGGAAGTTCTGAGGGAAGGGACTGCAGAGCTACAGGCTGGCCCAAGATTAGCGGGCACAGCCTCATACAGAAGACACCGATGTAGGGACATTTCCCAATGCCTGTTTGTCTAGGTTCAGCTGACACTATCCTGGTTACTAACTCTGAGGCCAAGGCATATCCTTTAAAAAGATGACATAGATTTCTCTTAATTAAAGATATCTGCATTCATTTATTGTGTACGTATGTGGGTGTATGTGTGCCAGTGATGTGGGTGGAGGTCGGAAGACATCCGGCTAGAAGTTAGTCTTCCCCTTCTACTTTATGTGCCTCAGGGTTTGAACTTGGGTCACCAGGCTTGTTGGCAAGAGCCTTGCTGAGACCTCTTGCTGGCCCATCTAATCTTCCTAATTTCCCCCTTTTGTTTTGAGATTGGATCTCACTGGCTACCCCAGGCTGATATCCAACTTGCAGTCCTGTGCCTCAGTTTCCCAAATGTAGGATTGTAGGCAAGGACTCCTGTGCCTCAGTTCATTTTTTTGCTTTTGAAAACCTTCTTTACCTCACCTGCTTTGCATTCACTCATAGTTCACAGTTGGGGGGGGGGGTGCGCTTCCTCTGGAGTGCTAAGCAATCTCCCGAGACACAACACTATCTGAGGAGACACTCAAGTTGTTGTTCAGGTTAGCGGCTCCTTGCCTTGGCCTTACTAAGCTCATGGCTAACAATGTCTTTCTTCCCTGTTTAACTGCAGGATCTCTGAAAGGAGAGAGTATGCTGCTGCTCTGTCATCTGCTCACACATTTATCCAAAGTACCTGGCATCTCAATGGCACCTGACAGGTGCTCATATGTATCTGCTGAATAAATAATAGAATAGGAATACTTTTTTTTTTGTTCTTAATAAAAAAGGATCAGAGGATATATTTTCTGAGCTGTTCTTATCTGAAAATACTTTTCTTTTGGAATCCAATGAAAGCTACTTTGCTTGGTCTAATAGTCTTAGTGTCCAAACATTTCCTTTAAAGCATGTTGAAGGCTTTTTCAGCTTCATGAGCGGAGGGTCTCTTTCTCTCTGTCTGCTGTATGTGTGTGTTCCTTCACCCTCGATAAATGTTTTCTTCAACTGAAAAAAAAATACGCTGATGAAGTCTGAGGATGCGGCTCAGTTTGGTAGAGTGCTCACCTAGCATCCAAGAAGCTCCAGTTTCAACTCACAGCACCGTACAAAACTCTGGTGTGATGGCACACTCCTGCCGCCACTTCAGAAGCCTGCCACTGGACCAGAGGTCTTTCTCAACTATGTAGCAAACTTGAGGCCAGCCTTGGCTACAGGAGACCTTGTCTCAAAAATATACCTCAATGATATTTCATTGCCTTTTGCTGATATTGTAGCTGAGAAATCTGAATTGAGCCTGTCTTTTATAACCACAGAAATAATCTATTTTCTGATTGGAGAGCTACTACGATTGTTTTTCCCATGTGTTGGGTTTTGGGGTGTTTCGTGTTCACTCGGGGCTCAGGCTGCTGGGAGGCGGGATGAGAGAAGTGGGAGTTTTGACTGTGTTTACCCCACGCTGGCGCCAGAGTGGGTGTCTGGCTTTGTGAAGCCACTGGAGTGGGGTAGTGCAGTCTGAGGTCCTGGGGACTGCCGGGGCTGACTGGGGAGGTGTGTCCCGGGCTTGCAGGGAGGCCAGGCTGTCTGCTTCTCAGGCCATTGGGCATCTCAGATGTACTGGATGCAGTGGAAGAGCTGAGAATGGAGTGGAGGCCCACCGGCTGGATCTAGCCCAGTTGAAGGGGAAAAGAGAGGAGTGCTCTGGCTGGTTCCCATGGGGGAGAAGATGGGTGGCTTGGCTTGGTGGAGGCCATAGCTGGGAGCACTGAGAGGTCTCCTGCAGGAGATGGCTGGCTCTTTAGGCAAAGACCTGCTCCATTGCTCCTCAGGGCGGATCCCAATGAAAAGAGACAGTCCATGGTTTTAAGGCATTGATTGTCATGGCGGAGAGGGGGGCAGGCCTGAGGTTAAATACCTTTTGCAGGGAGGAGTGTCTGGGAAGGGGAGTTTATTGGCTAAGCCCCTAGGCCTTTAGGTACCTCATTAAAATGGAGATCTGTCTTGAGGTTTCGGTGACCACAGGTCACGTCCTCTACCTGTGGAGGGCTTGGGGCATTGCCCTTATGTGACTGATGACCACAGAATTACGTAGGGGCTGCGGCCTGGTGTCAGGAGCCTGGTGTCCAGGAGCATGGCAAAACACCTATCATCCCTCGCAGGGGCAATCCAATCTAGCTCAACCAGAAACCAGGCTGCCTCTCATGGTCCTACATCCATGTGCTTTAAGAACAGTTGCACTAGAATGTTTTAGGTATGTTTTTTTCTTCTTTGCTTGTCAAAACACTCATTTAATCTTGAATTAAAAGTTAAGACTTAGCTGGGCAGTGGTGGCACACGCCTTTAATCCCAGCATTTTGGAGGCAGAGGCAGGCGGATTTCTGAGTTCGAGGCCAGCCTGGTCTACAGAGTGAGTTCCAGGACACCAGGGCTGCACAGAGAAACCCTGCCTTGAAAAAACTAAAAAAAGAAAAAAAAAAGTTAAGACTTTTACTGCAGCAAGCTTTCTTCTACTAAATCTTTGGAATACGGCTCCTGATTCTCTTAGGCACATCTTGAATAATGTCACTATCTATTGCAGCTTTTCTCAATATGTGGGTCGAAACCCTTTGGGGAGGAACATATCAGATATTTACATTATGACTCATAACAGTAGCAAAATTGCAAGTATGTTGTAGCAATGAAATGATTTTATAGTTGGGGGTCACCACAACCTGAGGAACTGTATTAAAGGGTCACAGCATTAGGAAGGTTGAGAACTGCTGATCTATCGGCTGGCTCTACAGTCTGTCCTTGGTGCCCGAGACTTTCTCTTGGTCTCCTTCCACTTTACCTCAGGGGTTGAACTGATCAAGGTGATTTTATAAGAGTCCAGAGACCACGACTACCCCGGGAACCTGATACAAAGTCAAGCCAGGGCCTGGCTGGCAGAGGCTGTGAGCTGGGTAGGGTCTAAGACCAGAAAAGCCATTGCTGAGTCAGGAGAGGACATCGGTGGTATGGACTGGGTGAGCAAGAGGGGAACCTTCTTTCCCTCCATCCTTAAATTATCTTGCAGAGCCCTTGGACACAAACCAGCTAATATGGGGACCCCTCTCCTGTCACGCAGGATACAGACCAGAACCGGGAGCAGCAGGTAAGGGAAACTGAGGACTCACAGGCAGCATAAATAGCACCCTGACTTTAGTCTGCGCCTGCTGCCCGTTTCTCGTCAGATCCTTCTGTTGACTGCCCTTAGCCTGTTCTGTCTTCACGGATCATAGATGCCATCTTCACTCAGCTCTTGGCTTTTCTTCTAGAGAACGCATTTCTTCCCTACTCTTCAGATGCTGTACTTTGCTCCTCTTCTTCCTCCTCCTCCTCCTCCTCCTCCTCCTCCTCCTCCTCCTCCTCCTCCTCCTCCTCCTCCTCCTCCTCTTTTTCTGCAGTCCTGACCCTGGAGATCTAACGACTTTTTATTCTTGGGTGTGTGGTTCATGCACATGAGTATATGGGTGCTCACACCTGTGCCTGTGCCTGTAGAAGCGAGCATAGCGCATTCAGTGTCTTCCTCTGTGGAATTCTGAGTTTACTGCCTTGAGACGTGGTATCTCACTAAACCCGAAGCTTGCAGTGTGGGTTGGCTAGCCACGGTGGTCTTGGGATCTGCCTCTCCCCTGACACCCAGCCCACAAATGCTGGAGTTCCAGGCATGCACGCAACCCCATATGGGTATTTTTATGTAGGTTCTGAGGTCCTCTTGACTGCAGAGCAAGCAGTCTCAGCACTGAATCATCTCCCTGGCTCCTCTATTCTCTTTTTGATAAAGGTGAACCTGGTGTAAGTCTGTGAACACTTGGGGAAGTCTTGGTCCTGCTCTGCCCGGTCATCAGAGTGGAGGGTGGCTTATAGGACACGTGTCCGTCTGCTGAGGCCTCTTCCTGTCCCCCTCTTTCTCGGAGAGTCTCCAGGCTGCTCTGTATCTAAGTTCCCCATTTCTACCTGTGTACTTTGCTCCATATCCCAGTTGCACCCCAGCCTGCTGTTCCTGGTGAGGTCTGCCTGGCTTCCGATACACAGCACCACCATAGGTGGACAGTCAGTGAGAGGTTAAGATGCTAGCCCTGCCCCAGGCTGCCCTTTCTCCCCCTTCCTGCCTTCTCTTGCTTCTATCTCCAAAGACATCTTCCATTAGACAGGAGTCACCAATTTTCCTAGACCAGTCATCACACCGACCTTGGCCTACGCTGTTCACTTTGTGCATGCCTGAATCCTCAGGCAGGCATGTGGAGGTCTGTAGACAACCTGAGATAGGGTTTTTTTTTTTAATCTCTTACTGTAATGCCATTCTTGGGGATTGAACTCAGGTTATCAGGGTTGTTGGCGATCACCTTTACCCACTGAGCCATCTCTTATGCCACACATTGCATTGAAAAAAACCTCTGGTCCATTTCTTGCATTCTAAGAATGTCTGGTCTGTTTCTGCCAGTCTATGACCGTCACCCACTCAAGTTTCTGCCATTTTCAGAAAAGGAGACAGAACAGAGGAGCTGCAGTCAAGGGCTCTGGCCCAGGAACACCTTCTGACCTCTTCTAGCCAGGTGTGCTGTTAGCATTCTATCTAAGCTCCACCCCACAGTTACCTGGCAACAGCCAGGTAGGCCTGACCCCACTATAAAAGTGGCTGCTTGCCCCCTCCTTCCTCCTTGCCTCTTGCCCTCTTGCTCCCCCTCTCTCCCCATTCCCTTCCCCCCTCTCTCTCCACGTGGTCATGGCCAGCTTCTATCTACTCTTTCCCTCTCTCTGTCTTTCTCTGTCTCTACTACCCTCTTAACTCTCCTCCCCATGCTCTGGATAACCTCTGTTCTCTACTGTACCGGTGTGTGTCTGATCCCTCAGGGGGAAGAGATGCCTTGGCCTGGGCCTGCCGAGACATCCCCTTCCCCCATACCTCACCACACCCCCATGGAACATATTCTTATACTTCTTTATCTTTTTATAAACACATCACATGCCCCTCGACCAGGGTGCTCTTCACTTGT
This sequence comes from Mastomys coucha, assembly GCF_008632895.1. NCBI lineage: Eukaryota > Metazoa > Chordata > Mammalia > Rodentia > Muridae > Mastomys > Mastomys coucha. Next base: position 115,553,357 of record NW_022196896.1, read on the forward strand.
TGATGTTTCTGGTGTCCCCAGTCCTGGGTCATCACCTCTCACTCATTTACTCTTTTCTCTGCCGGGGAAAGCTAGCCCAGTTCTCTTGCTTCTCAGGTGGGATCTGGTAATTTCTGTTTTCTGAAGCCATGCTACCCCCTCTCCCAACCCCAGATTTGTTCCTTCTCTGCCAAGAAAAAAAGAAACGTTAAATGCCTCTCAGGGACTGCGAGCTATCCAGCCAGGGTAGAAAAGAGCTGCCCTCCCCTAGAGCCAAGAACCACCCTGTCTCCAGACCCCTCCCCCACCCGGGGTCACAGACTGTGACAAAGTCTTATTGCCTGTCTCCAGGAATTCATTTTCTGTCTCTCCCTCTGTTCCACCTCTCTGGGGCTCCCCGCCCCTCCCCAACCCCTCAGCGCTGTGCCCCTCGTGTTTGCCAGGCAGCTGGCTGCCTTCATTATTTTTACGCCAACACAGTTTAAAAATCTCTGCTGCCTCCTTGCTGTCTGCGGAGAGGCGGCTGCCACATTACTCTGACACGTTGATGTCATTAGTGTCCAAGCGCACGCTCTTCAGCTAATGAGGCGGCAGAAAGAAAATTAAGGGGAAAAATCACACAGGCACATTGCTTTATATGTAGATGGAGAAATAAAAGAAGGGTAAGAAAACAGAGGCAAGCTTCCTGATGGCTCCTGTCCCTCCTCCCCTGGAGACATGGCTGCGCAGCGGGCAGCTAGGGAAACCGGGCCTGCGTTTTGACCACAGTTCTACAATCTCCTGCCCAAATCTGGTGAAACTAGTCAGCGGTTGAAGTCACCTTACTTAATTTTGCCATTAGGTACAAAGCGAGAAATCAGAGGCTCTGGTTCCAGCAGTGTCAATGTCCGGGGTGAGCTGAGACTCGGAATCTGCAGATGTTTCTGCAATCTTCCATTCTCCCCACTCACCCCCACCTTTGCATTTCCAGCTCCGTCTTCGTCTTCCCAATCTGAATTTTCACCAAGTCCTCTCTGCTCTCTCCTCCGTTTTCTTCTTCACACCTAAGCAGATTCATTTCAGCACACAGGTTTTGTTGAGGTACTTCATTCACTTTAAAACGATGAACTGGATCTCTCTCTTGTCCTTAGGCAAAGGCCCAGGCCCTTCACAAGGTGCCAGCTGTTTCAGCATGGGTCGGAGTGGGGATGTAGAGTGGGCGTGGGTGTGAGTTGCTATCTCGTCTTCAGCCCTATGGTCATTTGCCTGGAAGGCACACATTCCACGCTTGCTCTGACCTAGGGCATCTGCCGATGCTATGCTCGCTGTCTGTAATACTCTCCTGTTGGCTTTGGCCTCAGATCTGAGCTTGCTGGTTGCATGCTTGGGGTCTCCGACACCCCAGTGTGATGGTTAATTTTGATTGTCAATTTGATGGGATCTAGAATCACCTCGGACACAAATCTCAGGCGTTTTTCCATCTTGTTAAATGAAATGGGAAGACCCATCCTAAGTGTGGGCGGTTCCCCTGTGGGCCTGGGCTGACTGTGATGGAGAGCTCTAAGCACCAGCTCTCTTCTGCTTCCTGACTGTGGGTGCAATGTGACCAGCTGCACCCCACTCCTGATGCTATGAAGCCCCCACCATGACACTCTGGACCCACAAACTGTGAGGCAAAAACAAACTTTCTTTTCTTAAGTTGTTTCTGTCAGCTTCTTTACCACACCACGGCACTTAAAAATAAATAAATAATATGCACAGCCAACCGAGGCCAAGACCCAACTTGACACTTGCAAAGTCAGGTGCTTCTGTGACATGGCTCACACCCATGTTTGATTGTCTAACACCCAAGTCAGGCTGCTCATGAGGGCAGAAGTCTGTGTTCTCCTGTTCCCAGTGGAACTTCAGCCAGGACTCATAAGCATGTTTATTTTTAAATTTATTTTTATTATTTTTTAATTATGTGAATGTGTGCATGCACAGTGTGTGTGTGTGTGTGTGTGTGTGTGTATGCAAATGAGTGCAGGTGTCTGAGGAGATTAGAGGTGTTGGATAGCCCCTAGTCCTGGAGTTCACAAGAGGTTGTGAACTGTCTGATGTAGATGGTGGGAACTAAGCTAAGATCCTCTGCAAGAGCAGTATGTGCTTTAATCTCCAAGTCATTTCTCCAGCCCCTTAGCATGGCTGTTAAATGAGTCCATGGGTGAGCCCAGGAAGGGTGTTGTGTGCAGGCTGCACAGCCAATGAGCAGTTAGGGAAACTCATGACTGGCCTAGTGCTTGTGTTACTGCTGGGTCCGAGGCTTAGTTATTCATGGTCCTTGCAGGTGGTTGCCCCCTGTTCCCCCAGGGGTAGCACATTTTGTCTCCATCATGACAAGGGCTGGGTCAGAGACACAAAGCATGACACAGGAAGAGACAGAATGCAAAGGTCTCTAGAGAGGGATGGTGACATCAGGGGACAAACACAGCTGACCACTGGATCCGGTGTCACTTCAAGTGGCTCTCAAGCTAACACAGAGAAGGGAGAGAGGGAAAGGACTTGAGTCAAAGGCTGTGGGGTGGGAAGGGCAGGTCATGTTCCTCCTAGAGGGAACTGGGCTTAAACTCCCTCCTGGCCTCTTCGTGGCTCCAACATCCTCTTTTGGGGTGACCCAGAAATGTGCTCTTGAAAGAGGTAGACAAAGGAAAATGGGCTTTATTTCAGAGTTATGATTTTGAGGAGTAATTTGGTGAAGCTTCAATGCCAAATCACAGCTGGGCCCGCATTCTTGGGTCTCCTCCCTGTTCTGGGTGTCTGTTGGCCGACTTATCTTTATATTTTCTAGGACTGAAGCCCGGTTACCAGCCCCTACCTGCACCCGCTCTGGGCCTGTACCCCTGCCTCTGGTGTGAACGAGGGATCAGCAGGGTAGAAGGCCTGGCATTGAGGACATGGTGGCTCCAAAGCCCGGCCCAATGTTCCTTGGTTGTCACAGCAGTACAGTGATCATGGGGGCAGAGGATGCTCCATGGCTGCCTGATGCCATGACGGTGCCTTTGTCTGGGCACAGGGAACTGTGATTTATGTCACACGCTCTCTGCGAAACCTTTTGCCTCAGTAATTCTGCGCTCCCCGGGTGTCTCTTTACATCTATTTAAAGTACGGCTGCTGCTCACTCACGGGGGCTGCATGCTCGGTAGCATTCCAGGTGGCTTGGTGCTTGCCTGCCATGGTGCCTGTGTCTTGCCTGTGGAGCATCTTTGCCTCCGCTTTGCATATACTTGCTGTGTACCCCATGGGGCTGCTGAGCCCGGTGAGGTGATTAGACTCTTTCAAGTGAAACTGACAGGGAGTATTGGTGGGGTACGCGGCCTCTCCATCTCTGGGGTTTTGTCTGCTTGTCCCAGGGCAAGGCTAGCAGCTCCTTAGAGGTGCATCTAGCTTGGATTCAGTGCCGGTAAATGCATCTCATCTGTAGGCTGTTCAGGAAACTGGGGTCCCTTTTAGAAGTTCAAGGGTGTCTGGGCAAATGGGTCAGGACCTCATGTCCAGAGGCTGATGATGCATCAGAACTGTGTCCAGGGGTCACTGAAGTCCCTTGTATTCGTGTGGTAATCCTTGACCTAAGGCCTGCATGGATCTGTGCTGTGCCGACAATGATTTCTCAGCTCTTCAGTTCCTTACACATGGGTGTGAAATTGACCAGAGAATCCTTGTTACTCCCAGCAGTCAAGCGCTTCCTGTGGCCATGCCCAACCTCCAATCCTGAGGTATGGAGGGATGAACAAGTGACGGACCACACCCCATGTGGCTGACCTGGCATCTGGGCATGTCCCAGAACAGAGGCTCTGAAGACCTGGAGGGGAACATGGAGCCATGTGCCGCCTCTGTAGGTCAAGGCAGGGTGCTTGCTTCCTAGAAGCCCTATCCCCAGGGATCGGGCTGGTGGGGGAGGGGCTGCGACTCAAAGTCCAACACCTTAATGGGGGTCCCTTAAAATGAAATGGCATCAAGGTTAACAAAGGACTATTTTTAGAGGGAGATACAGTTCTCCCTCTCTCTCTCTCTCTGTCTCTGTTTCTCTCTCTCTCTCTCTCTCTCTCTCTCTCTCTCTCTTCCTCTCTCTCTCTTTCTCTGTGTGTTTGTGTGAGAGTGTGTGACAATGTACTTGTCACAGGAGGTCAGATGACAACTTGCAAGAGTTAGTTCTCTCTTACACTGTGACTCCCCAGGTCTCCAGGTTTGGCATCAAGCCGCACTCACCACTGCTCCATCCTACCCCCAACCCCCTTTACTAGAAACCACTGTCAGTCACTTTCCGTTTGCAGCCCATCATGTGAGGTCTACTCTGTTCTTCATTCTTTGTGTGTTTCCATGCAGTAATGACTGAGTGTCTGGGCTTAATGAGGACAGGATGTGACATGAAGGGCAGTCAGCGTGAGTCTCTCGTGTCCAGATCCCATGTAGCTGAACACGTGCTGCTGGGAACAGGCAGTGTTGGGGTGTAAGCTATGAATCTGGAGGTGTCCCAGAATACAAGAACAGCAGCACTGCCTTTTGAGAGCCTGACATATTGAAATCTGTGTATTGGCAGAGCACCACGGGGTGGGGTGAGGGGTGCAGAGACCTGGGTGACAGCATCAAGAAAGAGTCAGTGTGAGTGTGTGGTGAGGAGAAACTTGGAGAGGCACTCAGTGGAGTTTTGACCCTTCTCTATATAAAATGCATCCTTCAGTCTGAACCTGCCTATATGCAAAGTTATCTGAGAGAAATGTATGGATCTCTCTCTCCCAGCGCATTGAAAGCTGATCCTTTGGGTCATTTTTAGGTAATGGCTTTCCAGAGGCTGCTTACCATGTACCAGGCACGCAACACGTTCACAGGTATGTGTAGGTATATATTTATTCTGTTGTAGATGATTGAGGTATCTTAAGAGATGAGGGGGATTTTTAAAATGAAGTGAACCAAAGTGTTATGATCAATTTGACTTCCTTTAGTGAAGTCTTTTGGGGAAGACAATCTTTTCTTCTAGATAATACTTTGGGAATGTTATTTGTGTGTGTGTGTGTGTGTGTGCATGTGTGCACATGTGTGAGTAGCATGTGTGTCTGGAAGTCAGAGTACCATTAGCGTGACCTTGTCTGAGGCAGGCTTCTTTCGTTTGCCACTTTGGTGCATACGCCAGGCTAGCTGGTCCTCAAGATTATTTATTTACTTACATGAATGGGTCCAAGTGTGTGCGCATGTGCAAGGGGAAGCTGGAGCTCAGCCTTGGGTGCCATTTCTCAGGAGCTGTCCACCTTATTTTTGAGAAAGGGTCTTTTACAAGAACCTGGGTGTGGAGGTGATAGCTAATTTTCATTGTCAACTTGACCACACCCAGAGTCAACGAGACCCCAAGCTTCTAGGTGCACCCGTGAGAGGTTTTCTCTGGCAGATGATCCGAAGCACGAAGATCCACCCTAAATCTGGACCACGCCTTCTGGTGTCAGCCCACATAGAGGACACGAAGAAGGGGACCTTGGTTTCTGTATGCTTGCCCTCACTCCCACTGGCCACTTCCTCTATCCTGCTGCCGAGGGCAGGCATTAAATCCAATTTCTCTAGGATTCCAACTGAAGGCTTGAAGACTTGCAGCTCTTTAGGAATCCACCCGGACTTCAGCACCGGGCCAGAACTGCTGAGACATTCAGTCTTGTGGACTGGTCAGCTACTGCAGTCTCAGTCCTTCTGTTTCAAATTAGCCATTATTGGATCACAGCCTCTCAATCGTCTAATAAATCCTCCATATATATATCTATACATGTGTGCAGGATATATACGTATATATACATATATTTGTATATATACATATTCATACAGTATATTGTGTACATACACACATGTATATATACATACACATATATACATACATATATGTGATATATATAGGTATATACACATATATCCCATATATGTGTGTGTATGTATGTATGTATCTATCTATCTATCTATTTAATCTATATTACCTTTATCAGTCTTGTTCCTTTAGAGCAGTGGTTCTCAACCTGTGGGTCACAACCCCAAGAACCCTTTCTCAAGGGTCACAAATCAGACATCCTCCATATCAGATATTTACATTAAGATTCATAATAGCAAAATTACAACTATGAAGTAGCAACACAAATAATTTTATGTTCGGGGTCACCACAGCATGAGAAACTGTGTTAAAGGGTGGTAGAGTCAGGATGGTGGAGAACCTCTGCTTTGGCGAATCCTGACTAACACATTGGGCCTGGATGACTGAGCTAGGCTGTCTGGCCGGCCTGTCTCTGCCTCTTCAGTGCTGGGACTGAAGGCAAGAGCCACCAATGCTGAGCGTTTATATGGATACTAAGGGATTCAAACTAGGGCGTTTCTCATGCTTTGCTGCAAGCGTTTTACTTGCCGAGCCATCTCCTCAGTCCCTGGACGTCCTTTGAACTTTTTTTCCCCTCATGATTTCATTATGGCGTATTTGTACATCTACATCATTGTACTTTGTCCGCGTCTGCCTAGGGATTTTATTGTGGTCGCATTGTTTGTCCTTTTTCCTCGAGTCTTTTATGGAGAAAGTGACAAGGTGAGCCCAGCAGAGTTTGCAAAGGCACAACCAGGGCAAGGGGTGGAGGTCTCAACCTTGGGGTGACCGCAACAGGCACCTCGGGTGAACTGCACAGCAGGGGTGAGGGGTTTGCGAAGGTGTAGAGTGCTCTCATTAACAAGGCGCTGAGCAGGTTGAGTGCCTTCGCTGCAGATCAAACGCCAGCTGTGACAAGAGACTCATTTTCATCTTTCTGAAAATTACACCAAAAGACGAGCTGCTGAAATACTCGGGAGCTGGCGCTGTGATGGCGCCACCGAAGCAAGAGTTCCCCGGGAGACTACTTCGAAAGGTGACACTCTGGAATATTTATCAACAGTACAGCCGCTTCATTTTTTTTTTTCTTTTGGCTAACCACGAGAGGTCCTCGCTCCTGAAAGTGGGGTCCCAAGACCCGCAGCCTCCACTTCCCTTGGGAGCTTGCGAGAAATGCAGACCCTCCCATGGCTGCCTGGGTCATCCCACTTTGTGAGCCTTGGCAGGCCCGGTGTCTGCGTGGCCGAGCTACCCCAGGGTCCCCTTACCTTGGGGAAGGCATCGGGCCACACGGAGCGGGATCCCTGGTTTAGCAGCGCCTGGACCGTGCGCTGCGGCGCTGTCGGGGGCGCGCACGTGGCCGTCTGCAGCGCGCGCGCCAGCGGGGACGCGCCCCCGTAGTCGAGCGCGCCCGCGTCGGCGCCGTGCCGCAGCAGGAGCGCGCACAGGCCGGGGCGCGCGTGGCCGCAGGCCTTGTGCAGCGGGCTGCGCTCGTCCTCGTCGCGCGCGTCTGCCGCCGCGCCGCCGCGCAGAAGGAGCGCGCACAGGCGCAGGCAGCGCGCGTGCTCGTCAGGGCTCCGCGCCGCCGCTCCGCACGCTGCGCTCAGGGCCGTCTCGCCGCGGCCGTTCCTCGCGTCCACGCGCGCGCCGCAGCCCAGGTAGAGTTGCGCGTGCTCGTCCAGGCCGCGCTGGGCCGCCACGTGTAGCGGTGTGTCTCGGCCAGGGCCACCCTCCAGCTGGACTGTCGCGCCATGCTCCAGCAGCACCTGAGCGCACCTGCGGGGAGGCCAGATCGGTCACCAGCGCGCGGGACCAGCCGCGATCCTCCACCCACGGTGCAACCGGCGGGGGAGCTCCAGCCAAAGCCAGAACTTTGGAGCTCCAGGGCCAAGGCGGAACGAATAGAGCTGACACAAAACAAGATTATGACAAACCCAGGGCCCGGGATCTATTTGTCACCAATTGAAGTTCATAAACACTTAGACTTAGGATAAGAATGGCAATTGCGTGGTGCTATTTGGGAAGGCAAGGTCCACATGACAGTATTCAGGGCGCTGTTCACTCGAACTTTATCTGGACTTGGTCAAATTTGGAGGTTTAGGCCTAGAAAGAATCCTTTAGATCAGGCTACCCCATCTTTCCTGGAATGGGCCTAAAAGGAAGGTGCCAGGCAAGCCTTATATTACCCCAGTTTGGGCTGGGGTGGGGCTTCATCCTTGCCTCAAGGACACTGACTCTCAGACAGGCACCAGAGTCTTTTTCACCGGAAGAGTCACGCAGAAGCACACCCAGGCCGACATTTGGGGCTATGTTTGTTCCTTCCTTCGTAACCGAACTGTACGTTTTGGCTGTGCCTGTTTCCAGCCAGTCTTCTAAGGTTTCTGAGTCCCATGGGAGATCGTGTCCCGCCGCCTGCCCCTCACCCCCATCTTCTCCCAGGAGGATAGAGTCTGCTGCCTCCTAGGCTCACCAGCTGGATTCAAGATTGCCTTTGACTGACTCCAGACAACTAGCATCTCACAGGAGAGCAGCTTCCTCAGCCGCTCTCCTGTTCCTTGGGAGCACTCCAGACATCTCACCTTTCCTGGTGACTGTTGGACCACGTTGGTCCCTGACCGGAAACGCAGCCTGTCAACCCAAGCTATGTGTGTGTGTGTGTGTGTGTGTGTGTGTGTGTGTGTGTGTGTGTGGTGTAGCCACAGACCCTTTCCTAGTGCTCCCAGGTAGTCTCCTGGGCGCTCTGATCCAGACCCCTCCCCTCTCTCTGGATATACACTCCTGCAGACTGCCTGACTAGGCGGCTTAACCATCTATGTTTTTCTCCGCCCCAGTTAGCCCCCAGGACTTGGCTCCTTGACTTTCTCCTTCCTGTTTTGGCTTCTCTTGCTTAGGCAACGCTGTGGTAACTTTCCTCTGTTTAGGAGAGGATGGCCACCCCCATCTTTTGTCACCCGTTCCTCTCCTCTGCTCTAAACTCTGCTGGGGGAGGCAGGACTCCTCTGGGAGCCTGGCTGTGTTCTCAGCTGACCCACCTGGATCAGCACACAGCTCCGCACCCGCACCCCTTCAGCCTTTCCATCCTTCTAGCCTTTTCCCTTCATGGACACATCGTTACCCACACCCACTCACCTGGCTAGTACCCTCTTTAGATACTCCAGCTCGCTGACTGAATATTATAACTCACAGCTATCTGTTGGCCTCCACCCCTTTCTGTCCACTCTGGAGTCCCCAGATCCACTGAGAGTGCTTTCAAGAAGTCACTCCCTTGCTATCTCCAATAGAGGCACCTGTTCCTGTGGCTGCTGGGGCAGGGACATTTGCTTCCTCTA
>NW_022196896.1:115562513-115567423 GCF_008632895.1 Mastomys coucha
CCCCGTGTCTGCCCCCTCCAGTCACCTTAGCATCATCAGGGGAGGCCCTATTGCTGCCCTTTATTTGCTCTTTGCCTTTCTCTTCTCTCCTTCCCTCACAGTGACTGACTAGCCTGGCCAGTGACAGTCACTTGGACACCCTCTCCTCATCATCCCCATGGTCATTGCCTTTGGTGAGACCCTCTCCTTCTTCTAGAATGTTCAAGAGTTTCCTAATTTGTCAGCTTACCAAGCTTCAGGTAACCTGGAAAGGATCTCTGTGGTGTGGGTACTTGGTGGATCCACACCTCTTAGAGCCCTGCCCTTTTCCCTGGGACACTGGTGTCGTCCAGCTCCATTGGGTCTCAACAACTTCTCTTGTCAAGGCTCCTCCTGCTGAGTGTCAGTTCTCTCTGTCCAAGGATAGACCCTAGATCATCCCGTAGTTGTGTACCCTCATGCCTGTGCGAGCACTTTCCCCAGGGACTCACTGGTGTGGCCACCAACTTCCTATCTTCCTATGCTCTTCCCCTGGGATGCCTTTCCCCCCACCCCCAGGCTGAAGGGTTGCATCTCTGTATTGCCCGTTGCTTTGTGAGTACACAATCAAGCAGGACACTCACCACAAAACCTGTATTACTGCATTTCCAAAGAATGACGGCACCTTTGTCTCTCGTCTTAAAACTCTTGGTTCCTTGTGTGTAAGTGTGTGTCTGACTGTTGGGCGTAGTGCTGCGCCTAGCTCATTATCTGTATTCCCTAAAAGCCTGTTGAACAAATGCCTCTCGCTAACGACCATCTTTCAGCTCTCTCCTGCATTGCTGCTGTTTTCCCTATTATTTACTTAACTGGGGCTCTGATCCAGTTCATCCATCCAGGGTTTGGGGACTGACAGCCGCTGCCCTGAAATGCATTTCTATTTCTTCCTAGGGACTCTCAATATTTTTAATTCTCCCTTTGTGTTTCTCTTGCCTCCACATCAGCAGTATCATGAGAAGCGGTCTGTCTTGGGTGAAAGATCTTTACAAACAACTCCAGCGTGATGTGAAGCATCCTTTGGGAAGAAGGTACCCAGCCAAGAAAGGATGCAAATTTTACAATCAGAGTGATTCGCTTTGCTTCCTGCCTGGCTCTCTAGGAGGAATTTTGAACGGTGCAGTGGGAGGCTAGAAATCAAGGGCTCTGTCTCATTTTGTCACCAAACCTTGAAAACATTATAAACATTTTCTTCTATTTTTTTTTAAAGCAGCACAGCCTCCAAAGGAAGATGTTTACCCAGAAGAGTCATTGGCCTAAGAGGCTAATGGCATGCTGTTGTTTGCTATATAGGGACAAGATGGGGACACTGGCTCTCAGTCTGGAGGGTTGCAAATGCCCAGCCTTTCTGTTTTAATGAAGAGCTCTAATAGGCTAACCCTTGGCACTTTCTAATGCTGGGCAGTGGCTGAAGATGCGGAATCACTGGCTGGAGAGAAAAACCACAGGACAAATTGATGGGGGCATGTCTCTCCCGGCGCAGGTCAGGAGGTCATTAAAAATGAAAGCTTGGTAGCCTAGGTAATAACACACACAGATCTGTCCCATGGATGCATGGAACCATCAGTTTACAAAACACACGGGCAGTACTGCCTTAAAAAAAAGTCACCAGTAAAGAATATGTTTGAGGAGAGCTTGGAATTGTCTAGAGCAAAGTGGGGTGACTCCAGTTACACTCAGCACAGTATGGTGCTGTCCTTATGAGGGGCTTTGATTTCCTCTCACTGACTTATATTTTCAAAATTTCCAAAACAGCTTTCGAGTTAACAGTTTGTTATAAGAACAAGAGCTGACACCATTAACTACAGAACCAACCCCCACTAGCCCAACCAGCAGCAACAGCTGGATCGTAAGAATGACACTCTTTCCAAGCTTCCAGAACACTTTCAAAATTTCCCTTGAGGCCTCTGATAGAAGCAGCAGGGGTTTGGAAAAGGCCAATATGACAGACGGTGCTTGCGAGCAAGAGAGGAGACAAGAAGGTTGTGGAGGATGGTAGAGAAACAGATGAAGCCCTTTCTGTGTTCTACCCCAGGACTAAACCATCTGTCTCTTAAACAATCTATCATTTCCACGCCACATCTGAAGTTGTGGTGTTCCATGGAAACTACCCTGCTGAGAGATGGCTCAGTGGTCAAGAGCCATGACTGGAGGTCTTCGGGAAGACCTGGGTCCAATTGCACCCACGTGGCCACTCAAAACATCTGTAACTCCAGTTCTGGGGGAATTTGATGCTCTCTTTTGTACTCCTCAGGTACCAGGTACCAACATCACACATAGACAAAACACACACGTGCAGAAAATCAGAAACAACAGAAAAATGTCCTCCCATAGGCTCCTGTATTTGAACATTGGTTCCTGGTCGGTGGGGCTGTTTGGGGGATATTGTGGGAGTTTTAGGAGATGGATGGAGCCTTGTTGGAGGACGAATAACACTGGAGGTGGGCTTTAAGAGTTCATAGATTCATTCCACTTTCCCTCTATCACTTATATTTTGAGACAGGGTCTCACTAAAGGGCGATCTCATCCATTGGCTGGGTTGTCTGGCCAGTGAGCGGCCATCTACTCATCTACTCATCTTGAGGAATAGCCTCACACTGAGGTTACAGGTACATGCCACTACTTCTGACTTTTATATGGGTGATGGTGATCCTAACTTAGGTCCTGGTGCTTGTGGGGGAAACATTTCTCCCACTGATCAGTCTCCCCTGAACACTAAGCTTTAAAAATCCAGTTAATTGATGGATCCCATGACTGCTCAGGTAGCCAAGAACCTGAGACCTTTAAAAAAATTATTTTTATTTTTTATTTATTTACATTTCTAAGTTATCCCCTTTCCAGGTTTCCCCTCCTCAAGCTCCCCATCCCGTCCCCCTCCCCCCAAGAACTGGAGACTTGACAAACTATGGACCTAGGGGAAAACCAAATACTATTATTGTCCTACTAAAGAAATATAGCAACAAATGACTCCTAATGACATTCTCTTATACCAATAGAACAGTGTGTTGGTCAGCCATCATCAGAGAAGCTTCCTGCTGCAGCAGATGGGAACAAACACAGAGACCAGAGCTGGACCATGTTCAGAGAGTGAGAGACCTTGGAACACAGAGTCCTGAATAGGATGTCTCTAGCAAGCCTCTCCCTCAGGCTTCAGGGAGCTTTTCTGAAGAGGAGGCAGAAAGACTGTTAAGAGTCAGTTGGGATAGAAGACACCAATGATACAGTGCCTTTCATATGCAACAGGACTGACAACCCGTGAACTCCTAGACTGTGGCAGCAGCCATGGAGACTGCACAGGTCCAAGCTGAAGAGGTCCCAGCACTGAGAACTGTACATGAGCATCATCCCTAGCCAAAGAGCTATCTCAAACTGATAACTGCTTGCAAAGGAAAACTTAGTTTTCTACAGTGGAGTCTTACTGGGCATAGAAGCTACACTTAGGAACAGGCTCCGTGTCCAGCAGCAGGTGGCCAACTCAACATGATCTCAACAGTATTTTAGGAGTTTTTTTTTTTTCACCTTATTGGTCTTTTGCTTATATGTTACAGTTTCTGATTTTGTGAGGTTTTAAACATATTTATTTATTTATTTTATGTATATAAATACACTGTAACTGTATTCAGACACACCAGACAGAAGAAGGCAGCTGATGGTTGTAAGCCACCACGTGGTTGCTGGGAATTGAACTCGGGACCTGTGGAAGAGCAGTCAGTACTCTTAACCACTGAGCCATCTCTCCAGCCCCCCTGATTTCATGTGTGCTTCTCGTGCTTTTTATTTTCTTTCTTTTTTTTCTTTTCTGTTTGTTTTATTCTATTCTTGTTTGTTTGTTTCCCTAGAGAGAGAGGAAGAAGGCATGGATTTGGATGGATCGGGAGGTGTGGAGAGGATCTGGGAGGATCTGGGGGAGGGGAAACCATGATCCAAACATATTGTGTAATTAAAAAACTTATTTTCAATAAAAAATTAATTGATTAATTCATTCAAAAACACATGCTATGCTCTTTCGAACAAGGATGTTTCTTGGCAATGGATGTTTCTGCAATGTGTTTCTTGGCACAGGACATTGTAGGACTTCCTGGGCATGGGGAGGAGTGGCCTGCCCTGTGGCCTCTGGCTGTGAGACAGGCACAGAGCCTGATTCTCAGTCCTCATCAATCCTCCGAGGTGGATACATTTTTCCTGGGGTGTGGCGCCCAGTCAGCTTCCAGGTGTGAGCAGTGGTCTAAAGCATGGGAACAAGGGACATGATGGTGCCTCGGGTCAATGGTGGATGCTTGAGTGTGGATGTCAGTCACCATGGATACAGCGATTCCACAATGCCTGACAAGCAATGGGATAACAGGGGGGAAAAAAGAGCTACTACGGCTAAATTTATGATCAAAACATCACCTTTTGCTGGAGATAAGGGCAGACAGACATTGCTTTGGAGTACTTTGTCATTAATACTGTTTATGGCAACTCCAGCTGGATGCCCCTTGAGTCCTTGGACATTACTCACATCCCACCCTTTCGCACAATTGCCACAGGACCTCCCTGGACACGCAGAAGGGGCTTCACAATAAGCATTATGTCCAGGAGGGTGGTGGGTTTTAGGAGCTGGTCAAATTGGATCATAGTTATTGCTGTTGCTCCTTCTTGAAGAAGCAGCAGGCAGAGCTGGGGGAAAAGTAGCAGGAGCTCAAGTGCTGCCTGGAAGCTGTGTACAAGCCTTCTGGGAGATCTCGAGGAGGACTGGGGAGGGAAATATAGCCATGTGTTAGAGAAAGCTTCCTTCCCATTGGCTGAATCCCGAGCCAGCTTGGCATGAAGGACAGAAAGCCACACCCCTGAACCAACAGAAGAGTAGTTTCACCTTATTTCTCTGGACCTTCTGCCCAGGGTCCTCTCTAGAA
>NW_022196896.1:115567433-115605190 GCF_008632895.1 Mastomys coucha
CTATTAAATCCTCTGCTGATGCACAGAGGTCCACAGTAGAAAAGGCTGAGGTCAGTGGACAGAGCCTTCAGGGCAGAGGAAGCAGCAAGAACCTGCTTGGCCATTTGTAGTATCGTTGTCTGTCTCGGAGCAATGGCTACTGCTTTGTTTTTTGTTGTTGTTTTTTGTTTTTTGTTTTTTTTTCGTTTTTTTTCTTTTCTTCTGATATTGTATGATGTTTGGGGGCCAACTGTCCTTTAGATTGCACACAGACCTCTGTGTCTTGGCAAATGGAGACATAATTGAGTGAAAAACAATGTAAAAAACTGACTCTGCATTTTACTGCATGTACTGGCTGGTTATGTGTGTCAACTTGACACAGGTTGGAGTTATAGTTATCACAGAGAAAGGAGCTTCAATTGAGGAAATGCTTCCATGAGATTCAGCTATGGGGCATTTCTGGGTTGGTGATCAGTGGGGAGGCCCATTGTGGGTGGCGCCATCCCTGGGCTGGTAGTCTTGGGTTCTATAAGAGAGCAAGCTGAGCAAGCCAGGGGAAGCAAGCCAGTAAGTAACATCCCTCCATGGCCTCTGCATCAGCTCCTGCTTCCTGACCTGCTTGAGTTCCAGTCCTGACTTCCTTTAGTGATGATCAGCAAGGTGGAAGTGTAAGCTGAGTAAACCCTTTCCTCCCCAACTTGCTTCTTGGTCATGATGTTTAGTGCAGGACTAGACCCTGACATAGACACTGCACATGAGCCACCAGGTATTGTCTGATCTCCTAAAAACTTCTCTATTGTCTTTTTTTTTTTTTTTTAATAAAGGGATGAACAACATTTCTCCCTCTCCTCTCTCCCCCTCCCCTCCTTCTGCCTCTCCCCCTCTCTCTCCTGCTCTCCCCTGATTCTAATATTTTGGATGAAGAGGAGAGACAAAGGCATCAGAGTGAGAGGAGAGGAAAGTAACAGGTGTGGAGAGAAGCTGCTAACAAAACAAGATTGAAGACTTTTGAAGTAAAAGTCACACAGGGAAACACATAGGCCCTAAGACCGCACTTGAGTGGACTTTGACAAAAGAATCCACTCGAACAATCAGTTCCTCAATGCCAAACACAGCATCCCCAGCTCCCAAGGTCCACTCAGCCATCCTTGCACAGGTAGCTGATGGTCTGCTTTGTCTCACAGTGTCTACTATTGTCTTTCTGAGGATCTGTCATGGTTTTGCACCTGTCTTTATGCCCACATTGCTTTGTGTACAAAGTAAACCACTCTTGTTTTTACTATGGGGTCATAATCAATTGCACAGGCAGCCCACACTTTAAATACAGCTTTCTGTTAGTGTTCACAGGTGTTGGGTGTCTCAATTTTCTGATTATTCTAAAGAGAACTGCTGCGATCATTTGTGTATATATATATATATTCCTGCAGATATGTGTCCTCATTTTCTTTAGGTAGAGCCCTAGAAGTGGATAATGAGTGGTTCCATATTTAATGTTATAAGAAAATGGCAGTTTTCCAAAGAAATTGTAGCGTTTCACACAACAGCCAGGGTTTTGTTTGTTTTGAATTATAATCAGCATGAAATGGAGACTGTTTCATTGGTTTTAAGTTGCATTCCCTTGGCAACCAGTATGCTTTATGAAGCGTCTCCCTAGGCTTTGGTCTAGAGGAATGAGCTCTGATTTGTCCTGGTTTCTAGGTAATAAGACACTACCTGGGGAAGTCTGCTGCTTAGTTTTGCCAACTTGACACAAACTAGAGAGAATAATTGGGGTTGGGGAGTTGGGGGAGTGGGATGGTGGAGTGGTGGTGGAGATCCTTCACTGAGAAAATCTTCCATCAGATTGGCTTGTAGGCAAGACTACCAGAGAATTTTCTTGTTCAGTGATTGAAGTGGGAGGGCACAACCCACTGTGGGTGGGGCCAATCTGGGCTAGTACTGGGTTGTATCAGAAATCAGGCTGAGTAAGCAAGCTATGAGAGAAAGCCAATGAGCAGTGTACCTCCATGGTCTCTGCTTTAGTTCCTGCCTCAAGTTCCTGCCCTGACTTCCTTCTTCAGCGATGGACTGTAATCTTTAGGTAAACCTATTCCTCCTCAAGTTGGTTTTGGTCAGCACTTTATTGCAGCAACAAAAAGCAAACAAGCGGGGCAGTGATGGCCTACATCTTTAATCCCAGCACTTGGGAGATACAGGCAGGTGGATCTTCTCTAAGTTCGAGCCAGTCTGGTCTACAGAGTAAGTTCTAGAACAAACAGAGTTACACGGAGAACCCTTGCCTCGAAAAAAAAAAGACCAAAAAACAAAAATAACAAAAACCAAAACAAACCAACCAAATAAACAACATCAACATCAACAACAACAACAACAAACCCCAAAACAGAAACCAAAAAACCCAAAACCCAAAACCCAAACCCACAACAAAAATCTAACAATTACAAAAAACAACACAACAAACAAACAAACAAAACCCAAGACAAACAAATACAAGGAGAAGCAGCAAACTGAGGACCTCTGCCTGTGGTGCCCTCAAGGGGCAGCTTAGGCTGAGCCTGTGGTGGATCAGGACTGGATACTGATGATGGAGATGAGTGGAGTTACTCTGGGACAGAGGCAGGATTTGGAGAGGTGATCTTTCAGCACTGCCTGCACACTGTTTGCTTGTCTTTGGGTCCTGGCTCTGCCAGTGTCCCTGCGTGTCACCACTCTGGCACAGCACTGGTTCCCCTGTGCGTCAGTTTCCTGATCTTTAGACTGGGCATGGTCATGTCTTTCAGGGCCACGAGGGTGAGTATTCAAGGAATGACAGGGTCCTCCAAATAGCAAGTGACCAAGTGGGGCACCCTGAACCCACTTTCTAGAATATTCCTTAAATGCCTTACATTTATGCTGACTGAGACTTCCTTCCTGTCTACTTGATGGGCGCAAGGGCAGGCTGCTTTCTGGATTCCGCACTGGTGCCCACAAACTGTGGGCGAGGTCTCTGCCGCTAGGTGGAGGCTGTTGGTGTTGGAGTTAGGAGCCTGGGTCTGAACCATTGTCCCTGCTGAAGTTCTGAGCAGAGCCGCTTGGCTTGCTTGCTATTAAGCCTCAGAGAAGGCAGAGCAGTTGCTCCTCCATTTGTGCAAGGTTGGTCCCACAGCCACAGACTGAAACAATTGTGGATTGCAAATATTTGAGCAAACATTGCACCCGTCCTGCGCATGTGCAGCGCTCCTCTGTCCTGCGCATGTGTAGATTTTCCCTCGCCATTGTCTCTAAACAATACATCACACTCACACTAATGATTTACACAACCCTTGCATTGTGCTAGACATTCTTAGACTCTAGAGGTGATTTAAAATATCCTGGGGGATATATGTGGCTTCCATTATAGGCCTTTTCATATATCAGACTTTATTTTGCATCTTCAGATTCTGGGTACCCATGGATACCCTGGCACTAACCCTGCATGGATACCCAGGGATGCCTGCATGCCATTTCCCTCTGCTTAGATAGTCCCACCTGCCGGGCTAGAACTGGAGCAGAATTGCCTAATGATTTCCTTCAATGATGTCTGCCCCCTACCTCAATTGGCTGCGTTCACGAGTCCAATTTTGACTTATGAATTATTTTTCACTTAGTACTGACACACCTGGAACAAAAAAGTGAGCCAGTGTGCTTCTTATTAATATATTTCACGGAGGAAGCAAGTCCTCTTGACTTTGCTTCAATCAAAGTGGGGCCAAGGACAAGAGTCAGGGACTCCAGAAACCATTGATGGTTTTAATCGCTGAGTGTCAAAAAAAAAAAAAAAGGGCGAATAGGGTCCGGATGGGGTAGAGTACTCTGATAACAAACAGGGTGCAGCCTGCAAGGTGGGAAACAGAGGAACTTTACAGAAACTTTTCTTTTTTGGAGAAAAAAAGTCTTCAAACAGCCACTAGATTAAAGGTCTCATATCCCCTTTCGTGCGCTGAAGCCCAAATTCTGAAGCTTGCTGTTCTAAAGGAGGCACAGGTAATTTTTTTTTCCTCTTTAAATCTCAAGAACTCAGAGACTCAAAGGTTTTCAAGTTCTGTGCCCATGGAGAATTGCTGACTGACAGGGGTTGGGGCAGAGCTGGGTCCCTTGGTATGAGGACCATTGTCAGAAGACGGAGGAAACCAAATGGCTCTGTATGTGGGTCATTGACCTTCTTACTACTGTGAGGTAAAAAAACATTAAGGGTGACCTAAAATTGACTATGTATTAAAGATCTCAGAGAAAGTAGCGCTCTCTCTCTCTCTCTCTCTCTCTCTCTCTCTCTCTCTCTCTCTCTCTCTCTCTTTGTCAAAGTGACAATGTTTATACTCCTTGAAGCCAGACCTCCTCAGAGTCCTGCCTTTAGAAGGACTCTTTGGAGCAGAAAAGCCTAGTTGTGCCCTTAAGTCCCTTCTGACATCTATTAACTTTTTATCCTTTAAGGTAGTGGGCTATGTTATTGTAGAGGTGTTCAGTGGAATTGCCAGCGTTTTCAGCGTGATTGTTGGTGTCGGAGGGGTTCTAAGTCAGCTGTTTTCATAGTCCTGCCTAAAATTCTGCTTTATTTATTATTTAACTTATACTGCCTTGTCCATGTCCCATGAAAAGGATCTAAAGGATGCAAGGCTCCCAGATTAAGGGTCCAAAAGGAAAGGTTCACACCGAGAGAAATGGAAGAGAAAATGACCAGAAGCAAGAGGAAGGTGGAGGGGGTGTGGGGAGAGGAAGGGATCTTAACTAACACCATCATGTCCTGAGTCGTGTTCAGAGCCCTTAGAAAACAATGCCGGACACCTTCATGAAGCCAGGAATTGTCTGGGGCATCAGCTGTTCAGTGCTATTGGTTGGTACCAGATCTCTACATCTTATGATCTAAATGCAAGCTGTTGGCTTATCATGAGGGACCCTGTCAGGGCTCACAGTCGTTTGTACTCTGAGTAGGTCCCGAATTCTCAATTCTTAGTAAAAAGCACTAGTTATAAAATGAAGCACAAAAGAAACTTCTTTTAAACAACCATTTCATATTCATAGGAGAGTTGTGGAGGCAGGGCAAAGAGCTCACAGAATCCCTTATCCAGCTTTTCTTCAAGTTAAGGTCTTGTGTCATTATTTAATACACCTCACCATTAGGAAAGTAACATTGGTATACTCTGACAGACTAACGGTAATGAAAGAATGAAAGAGATGACTGAACTTGGCTCTCCCATTTCATATCTGCACTCTGTGTCAGGATCCAATCTAGGGCACCATGCTGCATTTGTGTTCTCTAACTTTAATTTTTTTTTTTTTTGAGACAGGGTATCTCTGTATAGCCCTGGCTGTCCTGGAATTCATTCTGTAGACTAGGCTGGCCTCGAACTTAGAAATCTGCCTGCCTCTGCCTCCCAAGTGCTGGCATTAGAGGCATGCGCCACCACTGCTGGGCAACTTTAATTCTTAATAAGACACAAGTAAATCATATATGTGTACCCTTGGACATATGAGGTATGTAAATACTACATGTGAAATATTATTGAACAAGTTATAGTTTCCACTAGAATATGCTATACTTGGGAGTTTTGTTCTTGATAAAAAATATTCCTGCAACAGAGATGTCACAAATGACCAACACATGTATGGAGTAAGGGAGGAAACACCCCCCCCCCCCAATTAAATGGAAATAATGAAAATTGTTTCAATTTCCATAAATAACTATAGCAATTATATAGCTGGTGGGAAGACCTGAACGCAGGTAGAACCATCCAGTAAGTGTGGACATAAAATGAGGGTGTGTGTGGAACCAAGAGAGGAACAAAGAGCAACCCATCCTGCCTCCAATGAGTTGAGTAGCCTTACCCACCACGCTCCTGTTGCCATGAGACTCTGTCTTACCTCAGACCCAAATGACTGTGCACCAAAAGCCTTTGCCACTGTGAGCCCAAATGAATCTTCCCTGCCCTAAGTTGTTTATATCAGATGTGTGTCACAATGATGGAAGCTCCGTGAAGACATATGAAGTCATAGTTGTCAACACATTTCTAAATTTGTTAAGTGCATCTTATCATTGCTTAAAGCGAGAGATAGAAATTCCTAGCGATGGGCAAGAGGACGTCGGATTCCTTGTTGAAGAAATGCAGGCTATAAGATTGTGTTGTGTTTAATGTGCAGGTAGAAGAAGACGGAGAGGCAGAGTGGAGGGGAGGAAAGGAGAGAAGAACGTGAGGGAGTGGGAAAGGAGAGAGACCAAGTTGTTGGCTCAGAATTCCTTACTTGCAGAGATGCCTTTCAAAGACTCAAAAGAAATAACTGTTTTTCACACGGCAAACATGGAGAGCATTCACCAGCAGCAGACTCTCATCAGAAGAACCATTGAGGAAAGCCTTTGGAGCAGAAGGAAAATAATAACAGAAGCAGTCTGGGATTCCACAGAGCCATGAAAACAAAAAGGTACCATAAGTGAAGTAAAAAAAAAATTTTTGTATTATTCCAACATATTTAGCAGACAATTGACTGCTAAATGATAGTAGCAATGCATCATGGGATTTAAATGTATAAGTAAAGTGTGTGAAACCCATAGCAAGAGAATGAGAAGAGGGAAATGGATATATACTGTCATATGATTTTTATAGTATGCATTGATTGAGGTCATTCTAAGATAAGGTAATGTACAGGGTAAAAAAGGAATCACTACAATAACCCAACTGCAATGGCTATTCCTGGTTGTCAACTTGACTTTATCTGGAATGAACTACAATCCAGAATTGGAGAGCACACTTGTGATCCAGATCTTGAGGCTGGAAGACACAAGGCTTTTGACCTGGATCTTGACATGGACATCTTGAGGCATAGTGGCCATGAAAAGCTTAGGCCCAGGCAAGGTGGTACATGCCTTTAATCCAAGGAGACTGATGCAAGGGGATCTCTTGAGTTCAAGGTTAGCCTGGGAAAAAGCAAGTCCCACATCCAGGCATGGCGTTAGTTACCTTTAATCTGGGCCACACCTTCTGCTAGAGGCCTGCATAAGGACATTGGAAGAAGGAAGATTCACTCTTCGACCGCTTGCACTTACTTGCCAGCACATTTGTTAGAACCCACTTGTACGGAAGACCAGCTGAAACGAGTCTCCTGGGACCAAGTGACTACTAGATTCTTGGACTTCCCATCCTCAGCTGCCCATTGTTTAGGGTTAATTGAACTACAGATTGGAAGTCATTACAATAAATTCCCTCAATATTGCTTACTAATACAGCAATGAAAATTGTATTTATTATAGTATGCCACAATGAAAATAAAATGAAGAATACTTAATAGAGAAGGCAGAAGAAGATAGAGAGAATAAAGAAAGCATAGATTTAAGATTTAATTTGAGCTTAACTAGACAAAAATTACATTAAATGTAAATGGCACAAATGTCAAATTAAAAGCAAGAGGCTTTGGGGACTATATAAAAGAATGCAAGATCCACTTATAATCTGCCTATAAGAAACTCACTTAAGGGCTGGAGAGATGGCTCAGAGGCTCAGAGGTTAAGAGCTCTGACTGCCCTTCCAGAGGTTCAGAGTTCAATTCCCAGTAACCACATGGTGGCTCACAACCATCTGTAATGGGATCTGAAGCCCTCTTCTGGTGCGTCTGAAGACAGTGAGAATGTACTCACATATATAAAATAAATAAATCTTAAAAAGAGAAATTTACTTAAAACAGAGTATTCAGGTGGCAAGTGGATCTCTGAGTTTAAAGCCAGCCTAGTCTATATAGCAAGTTCCGGGACAGCCAGGACTACAAAGAGAGGCACCCTATCTCAAAAACAAAACACAGACAAAAGCAAAACTTCATAAACTGGCCACCGCTGATGGTATATATTCGTTATCTCAGCACTTGGGAGATGGAAGCAAAGAATCAGAAGCTCAAGCTTATTCTTGGCTACATAATGAATCTGAAGCTAGCCACTATATGTGAGTCTCTGAGAACAAGCAAGAAAACGAACAGTTAAAAACATTGAAGGGTGGCTCAAACCCGGAGCAAACATCTATCTTAACATTTCCTTTATTTTCTCTCTTGATCGTGGATGAGACCTTAGCTTTGTGTCTAACAAATACTCGTGGAAAAAGGCATAGGAGTTTGTTTTTTTTCCCCTGCCAGTAGGTCAAGAAAATTGCTACTTCTACCTTGCTAGCAGACTTTGTTGTTCTCTCAGCCTGTATGCTTTGAAATAAGTTGCCACACTAGAAAGAACTATGTAGCAAAGGTTATGGTTTGAAAGAATGCGTGTTTCTAAGATTCGCCTTAAATTCAATCCTCAATGGAAAAGTATGAGGAGGAAATGGATAGATTTAGGAAGTGATTAGTCCTTAAGCTCTCTGAGGTCACAGGTACAAGTAGCGCTTATAAAAGGCCTGGAGGGAAGTAAGCTCACTGCTTCCGCATCATCTGCCTCTTATGCCACATGAATATGCAACAACAAAGTTCAATGCTGGAAGCCCAGAGAGCCCTCACCAGCTCTGTCTGCCTCTGCTGGTACCTCCATTTTGGACTTCCCAGCCTCACCCTCAGAAATGGAGGAAATAACTCTGTGTGATTTTTAAACTAACCAACCTAAGGCACTTTGTCATAGCAGCAGGAAAGGATTAAGCAGTAAGGAACTGAGTTCATCCACAGCTAATGAAGAGTGGAGACCTTACAGATTTCTGAGTTCGAGGCCAGCCTGTTTTACAGAGTGAGTTCCAGGACAGCCAAAGCTATACAGAGAAACCTTGTCTCAAAAAAAAAAAAATAAAAAAATAAAAATAAAAAAATAAAGAAAAAAAATAAAAAAGAGTGGGGACCTTAAACCCAGCAGTGCTTAAGGAATTAAATTCTGCCAGCGACTGTGTAGGCTTGTCCACAGGTTTTTCTCTAGTTGGATATTCAGACCAGACTACAGGCTTTCATGTCACTTTTGAGAAGCCTGAAAGCAGAAAACCCAACTAAGCTGTGGCCAAACTCCTGACTCACAGAAATTGTGGTGTAATAAATGGGTTTTCAAAAAGTCAATTTTAATTTTCTGTGTACATGTGAGTACCGGCACAAATGTCTCGTGTGCCACGTTCACTCCTGGTGCCCATGGAGGTGGGAGGAATTGGGTTCTCTGGAACTGAAATTTAAGATAGTTATGAGCCACTATGTGGGTGCTCTAAACTGAATGAGGTTTCCCTGGAGGGGCAGACAGTGTTCTTAACAGCTGAGCCACCTCTCCAGCCCTTAAATGTGCTCTTTTAAGTCTGTTTGTACTAATTTGTTACACAGTAATAATAGAACCGGTGAGATGGAAATGCTAACACTAGTTACGACAGCCGTATTGCTATCAGAGCAGCTGTTTTAAATTATTATTTTTTACTTTTAATTTTTATTAATTAAAAATAATTAAGAATTAATTTAATTAACAACTGTAATGATACCATTCCCCCCTCCCTTTTCTTCCATCAGTCCCTCACACATACCCACTTCCGTGCATTCTCTTAAATTTAAATTCATAGTATCTTTTTATTTAATTGTTGTTATATACATACACAGACAGACAGACACAGTTGTAAATATATAGATTAGATATAACCTACTCAGTTTGTATAATGTTTTATATATATATATATATATATATATATATATATATACATACATATATATGTATAGTATTGGATAACCAATTGGGGGGATCATCCTTAGGCAAGACTATTTTTTTTCTCCTCTCAGCTTTCTAAAGCAGCTATTTTTAATATCAGACAGCTTTCTAAAGCAGCTATTTTTAATATCAGGCAAGGTATATTATAGTCCCCAAAAGATCACTAAAGATTAAGAATACAATTTCACTGGGGCTGGAAAGATGGCTTTGTGGTTAAGAGAACTGGCTTATCTTTCAGAGGATCTGTATTAAATTCCCACTCTCCACATGGTGGCTCACAACCAGCTGTGACTCCAGTACCTAGGACATTCCCAATGCCCTTTTCTGGCCTCTGTGTACTGCACACATGCAGTACACAGGCACACATCCAGGCAAATAGCAATCACACATAGAAGAGTTTAACTCCCTCTTCAATAACTTGACTATGGTGAAGAAAATGAGCTAAACACTTGGAAGTATTGGCAGGCCTAGGGAACACTGAATCACACAACTGTCAAACACAGATTAAAATACATGAGGTCATTTACCAAGAGAGACATCTTTTGGATTATAAACTGAGTTGTGCAAAGTAAAATTTAATTTAATTATAAATGAGTTACTTATTTCTAAAGTCCTGCAAAGTAAAATTTCCCATCCCCTTTGATTAAGTCGGGAGGTAGAGGCAAGTGGATCTTGTGTGTTTATGGTCTGTCTGATCTGTTTGAAGAGTTCCAGGCCAGCCAGGGCTACATGTAAGATCATGTCTCAATGAAACAAGAATAAAGATAGTATATAGAAAGAGTTGTAGTATGTAAGGATAGTATATAGGAAGACTTGTAGTTTATAGATAGTATACAGGAAGAGTTGTAGTATATAAAGATATTATATAGGAGGACTTGAGGTATATAAGGATAGTATGTATATAGGAGGACTTGTAGTATATAGATAGTATATAGGAGGAGTTGTAGTATATAAGAATAGTATATAGGAGGACTTGTAGTATATAAGAATAGTATGTAGGAGGACTTGTAGTATACAAGGATAGTATATAGGAAGACTTGTAGTATACAAGGATAGTATATAGGAAGACTTGTAGTATATAGGGATAGTATATAGGAGGACTTATAGTATATAGATAGTATATAGGAAGACTTGTAGTATATAAGGATAGTATATAGGAGGACTTATAGTATATAGATAGTATATAGGAAGACTTGCAGTATATAGATAGTATATAGGAGGAGTTGTAGTATACAAGGATAGTATATAGGAAGACTTGTAGTATATAGATAGTATATAGGAGGACTTGTAGTATATAAAGATAGTATGTAGGAGACTTGTAGTAAATAAGGATAGTATATAGGAAGACTTGCAGTGGTGGCACACACCTTTAATCCCAGCACTTGGGAGGCAGAGGCAGGCAGATTTCTGAATTCGAGGCCAGCCTGGTCTACAGAGTGAGTTCCAGGACAGCCAGGGCTACACAGAGAAACCCTGTCTCGGAAAAAAAAAAAAGTAAGGGTCAACCTCATGGCAGCCAATGAGAGCACTTAGCTGGAAAAGGCAAAACTCTATGAGAGCTTGCTTAAAAAGAGAAATAACCTGCCTCTATTTTGGAAACAACTTGAGTTTATAGTTAGAAACCTCACACCAAGAAAAAGCCATATCCAGATTGCTTTGGTGGTGAACTGCACCAAACGCTTGGGACAATCTAAGATCTTAAAAATAGAAGGGTGTAGGAGGAGGAGGGATTGCTTCTTGAACGATTACTGACATTATATCACTGAATGCTCATATCAGATGAAGATGGTGCAAGACAATCATAGACTTATGAAAAGAAGTGTACAGGCTGGTGAGATGTCTCAGCAGTTAAGAGCACTGACTGCTCTTCCAGAGGTCATAAGTTCAAATCCCAGCCACCACATGGTGGTTCACAACCATCTGTAAATGAGAAACAAATTAAAAAAACAAAAAACTATGGGCCAGAGTGAGGGGAGAGGTTGGGAGGAGGGCTGTCTGAAGCAAGCAGGAGAAGGGAAGGGGGAAAAAGAAAAAAGAAAAGAAGTGTAGATTTAAAAAAATATTACAGCAAATGAAAACCAAGTATCCACCCATCCATCTACCTATCTATCTATTTGAATATAATAATTCATGAGTAAGTTAATCTCAGGAATGCAGTGTTAAGAGATAGAGCAAGGATCATATGATCATTTCCACACATATAAAAACATTTATGATCAGGTGGTGATGTGCACACCTTTAATCCCAGCACTCAGGAGGCAGAGGCAGTGGATCTCTGAGTCTGCTCTACAGAGCAAGTCCCAGGATGGCCAGGGCTATACAGAGAAACTCTGTCTCAAAATAACAGGATTTTTTGTTTTGTTTTTGTTGTTTCTTTTCTTTTCTTTTTTTTTTTTTATAAAACTCAGTATTCATATACAGGATATATCCATATATAATATAACATAATACAAACCCCCAGTGACCTAAGAAGGAGTGTTCCATCTTTGACAAAGGTGACCTACAAGAACTCCTTAATGCTGAAAGACAGTGAATGCTGTGCTCTAGAATAAGGAACAAGGAAATGGACTCTTCAGCTCTTTTCTTTAGAATTACACTGGAGGATCCAGTCAATGAGACAAGCATGATATGAGCATTCAGATTGCAAAGAAAGCAAAACTGAATTTGTATGCAGATGTTGTCTGCATAGGAATTCCATGGAATTTATAAAGAGTCTTTAGAGAAACCAGTGAGTCCCTGAAGGCAGAAGGCTACAAGCTCTCTCTATACAGAGAATAAAATAAAATAAAATAATTCATATGGCAGCTACACAAAATCAGAAATTGGAATGAAAATGCTTTCTACAGTGGCATAAAAACTACGAAATGTTAATATCTGGTCATAGTTCTGTTCTAGGTTCCTTTCTACTGCCAAGATAAAACACTAACCAAAGCAAGGAAGGGCGAGAAAGGGTTAATTTGGCTTATACTTCCAGTCACATTCCTCAGTGGAAGGAAGACAGGGGAGGAACTCAAGGAAGAACTTGAAGCAGAAACTCTGAAAAGACTCAGTTTGCTGCCTCACTCACAGGGCTTGGCTGGCTTTCTTATGTAGACCAAGACCACTTGCCTAGGGATGATGCTGCCCACAGTGGACTGCACCGCCCCCCCCCCGCCCCATCAATTAATGGACAAGACAGGGCCTACATCAAGACAATCATCCGCAGACCTGCCTGCTAGCTTTTGTGCAATCCCTCAACTGAGGGTTCCTTCTCAGGTGACTATAGGCTGCGTCAAGGTTAGATAAAGGGGAGGGGACATGGGGGGCATTTGTGATCAGCTCTCAAATAGCTGAGTCAGGAAGATCAAGACTTTGAAGCAAGCTTGAGCTATACAGCTCTACTCTCTCCAAGCAATCAGCAAGCAAATGTGTGCATATGTATACATATGAATCAGGAACAAATCTTATACAATATTTGCAAACCCCATGCACCGAAAATTACAAGTCGCAGTTGAGAGAAAGCAGAGAGGATCTAAATCAACAGAAGGGTGAATTGTATCCATACAGTAGAAACCTAAACCTAAAGGTTTGTTTATGATGTTTACTCTCTCCCAACTGTCATATATGTTCATGGCAGCCCCAGTCAAAACCCAGCTGACAACATGTAGAAATTGGCCAACTGAACCAAAAATTCAAATGACATGCAAATGAGTTAAATAGGCAAAATGATTCTGAAAATAATGTTTGAGGGCTTGATCTTTTTTTTTTTTTTTTTTTTTGGTTTTTAAGTTGAAATTTTATGTTCACTGGTGTCCTGCCTCGGTCTCTGTCTGTGTGAGGGTGTCAGATCTCCTGGAACTAGAATTACAGACAGTTCCAAAAGAATTACAGAAATGCTTTTTGGGTGCTGGGAATTGAATCTGTGTCCTTTGGAAGAGCAGCCAGTGTTCTGCACTATTGAGCCATCTCTCCAGCTCCCTGAGGGCTTACTCTTACCTTCAGTTCTATTACATAGTTATAACAGTCAAGGCAATGTTGTATTGGTGGGAAAATAGATGACTAGATCCTTAATGGGATGGCTCTAACACCCTGGCCACATTATCTGTTTGACTGACTGCTGAGGCAGAGTCTTGGAACATCCGGCTGTGTTCTTGAATCCTTAGAAGGAGTCACCACAAGGCCATTTGCCTCCCTGATGGCAACCATGGGGCTGGTTCCCATCCCTTCCTGGGTTCAGAGGAGCTTCTTTCCTCACTCCCTCAGATCAGAGCTACAGACGAAAGCTGCTCAGGGGAGGGAAGCTTAGATGTGGTTGCTTGTAGTGAGATATCCTTCCATTCACATGGATGTCATCCACTTCTTTGGTCTGGGATATGAGATAAGGACTGTATAAAGTTGCCATGGCAGCTCTTCCTCTCAGGGTTTATGCAACAAATTGGCTCATTGTTCTATGACCGGTTAGGCCAGCAAGACTGTGCCTTATCTTGTAAGTACTTGGCAAGAGAGTCTAGAAATGATGCCAGATATGAACGGCCACTTGATTTATATCTGTGAGTGTGTGATTGTAGAGGCTAGGGGTCAATCTTGAGTGTTCTTCTTTAGGAACTGTCTGTCTGTGTGTGTGTGTGTGTGTGTGTGTGTGTGTGTGTGTGTGTTCAAGACAGGGTTTCTCTGTGTAGCCCTAGCTGTCCTAGAACTTACTCCATAAAACAGACTAGCTTGAACTCAGAGTTCTACCTGCCTCTGCCTCCTGAGTGCTGGGATTGAGGGTATGTCCCACTGTTGCCTGGCTTCCCACCTCCTTTTTTGAACAGGGGTTCTTTCTTATTGGGCCAAGAGCCCACTGAATAAGTGTGGCTGGTTGGCCAGTGAGTCCTAGGGAGCCATATGCCTTTACTTCCCATGTTCCAGGATTATAAGTGCATGTTGGACCATTTGGAGGGAAGAAAGGGAAAGAAGTTATATAATTATATTATAATTTCAAAAAATAAAAGAAATAATTAAGGAAAATAAGTGCATGCCATTATGCCTGGCTTTTAAGCATGAGCACTGATGATGAAAGCCATTGACTCAGTCCTGATTAATTGTTATTATTATTTTTGGGGGGGCAATTTGCAAAGGCAAGGGAATGGGGAAAGGGAGAGGTGTTGACACTAGCAGGTTTGACCTGCTCCTGAAGCAGTAGTCACACCACAGCATATCACTTAGCACGAGAAAGGACTGATCTATGGGCTGTACGCAGCAATGTGGGTGTGCCTCAGAGTAAATATGTTGAGGAACAGCTGGAAAAGCAAAGTCACAAAACAAGCTAGTGATTTTGGTCTGGTCGCTCCTCACAACCTATTAAGAAAAGAACTCAAGATGGGTTAGATTTTGGGGGGACAGGGGAAACCAGCTCAGTCCTGGCATCTGACAGCAGGTTTTAGTGCCCTGAGGCAGCTCCCTGTCTGCACACAGTGCAAATTGCTGGGGGAATCCATGAAGTGAACTGTGATCTATTTATTTATTTGTTTGTTTGTTTGTTTGTTTTCCAGAAAGGGCTTCTCTGTGTAGTCCTGGCTGTCCTGGAACTCACAGAGATCCACCTGCATCTGCCTCCTGAGTGCTGAGATTGAAGTCGTGCGCTATCCCTAGAGGCAGGAAACAGAGAGGACCGCTGTGAGTCCACTGCAGCCATGGATCTAACCTACATTAGGCTAATATCAAGAGCCAGCACACCCCTGCAGCCAGGCTCTGAGTGCAGAACCTCACAGCATTCGCAGGTTTTTGCCTACTGAGTTCCTGGAGAAACTGCCAGACAAAGTAAGTATGTAGGATTGCCTTGGCCTCAAAGTTACAACTCAAGGTGGTTGCAGTCTGGGCAAAATAAATCCGTGCAGGTTTTGATGTAGGACTGTAAGATTTAAGTCTGTAGACAAAACAGAGAAAACCTCTGTGGACTTGGGTCAGGCAAAGAAATTCTAGATAAAATAGCCCCAACACATAACTCAAAAGAGTAAATTTGTCAAATTAAACCTTATCAAAAGGAAAGCCTTCTATTCCCCATAGATACTGTTAAGAGAAGAAAACAGAAGGCAGAGGCTGGGAGATGGTGGTTGGTGATCTTACGCATGCTGAGGGCCTGGACTCTTCACTATATAAAGAGATCTTGAGGCTTTAATATGAAACTGAATTTAACGTCTGGGCAAAGGAGCTGATCAGATAGCTCACCTGAGAAGATATGGGATGGCAGATAGGTATGGATTAAATATCTGTGGATAAGTTCAGAATAATTGGCAAATAATATAGCCGGGAAAGTGCAGGCTGAAGTTACAGTGTTTTGCTTCCCGGTGACTGTCTGCATGTCCCTGACTCAAATGCCCACATGGCTAAAGGGAATGCACACAGTGTAACACTGGAAACCGGTATGGTAGTTACTTAAAAGTTACCTTCTTAATCTCATCAGACTGGCTAGTTATATTGCGACCGTAGGTTTATCTAAAAGCAATAAAGGCTCATCAAAGGGGCACAACGCTCAGGGATATTTGATTTGCACCAACCCCAAACTGGAAACAATCAAAATCTTTCATTGTTTTTTTCTGTCTGACTATCCATCGATCGCAGTAACTAGGATTGAACTTATAGCCTCACAAATGCTAGCGTAGTGCCCTATCCTGAACTCCATCCTTTCAGGGCTTCAAATATCGTTCTTTCAGTTAAGAACGGATAAAACACACTGTGGTGCATCCACACCACGGAATACTACTTAGCGCGAAAACGGAAGGAACTGTGGGATACCCATCGCAACATGGATGTATCCCAAAAGAATTATGTCAAGAACAAGAAAGTACAGCACATTTTTGTTGTCGATGATTTGTTGGTTGGTTGGTTGGTTTTTTGAGACAGGGCTCTTTTGGGTAGCCCTGGCTACCCTGGAACTCACTCTATAGAGAAGGGTGGCTTCCAATTCAAGAGTTCCTCCTGCCTCTGTCTGTGCTGGGATTAGAGGTGTGAGCCACCACTGCCTGGATGATGGTACATTCTACTTCTTAAGAGATTTTAGAACTTTTTGGACTTTTAAAACACGAGCGACTTAAGATGTTCTTCACAAGGTGGGGCCTCTGCTTTGAAAACATTGCTGGAGCTTTGTTTCTCTCAAGATGCTGGGAGTCTGAGGGCCTCTAAGGCACCTTCACTCCGGACCTAGCGCTAGCATCCCTGCCGGCTTTCTACTCGAGCTTCCAAGGGGCAGGAGACCCTGGTAACTTTGGGCAGGTGGGGAGCAGTGGACCCCAGTAAGATCCAAGTGTGGGATGGGGTGATTTTATGTTATCGCTACTACAGAGAAAGCAGCCAAGCAGTTACAAAGCAAGAATAGGAGCTAGAACCTTCAAAAAGATATGTTGAGATGCTACACCTCTGGCAGAAAACGCCAAACAGCAGCACCAAGGTCGCTGGGGCCTCTTTGATCCTCTCCACCCCAGGTAGCTCGACCCGGGCGGGTGGAGTCCATGCGGGCCTCGGAAGCTCCCGCCCGGAGAAGCTAACCATTTATGTCACACTGTGACAATTATTCTGCATAAAATTATCATTAAAAACCCTAATTTTTCAGCCTCCAACCCCGCCAGTGGCCTTTTAGCATTCTTCAGCGCCGCGTCTGCAGGCCGTGATCAGGGGCTCATTACCGCGGCGTGGCGCCCCGCGCGCTCGCAATCAAGCGCTAATTAACCCGCCCGGGGCCGCGCCGGCGGGGCGGGGTCGAGGAGGGTCCAGCGGTCCGTAGGGCGGGGTTCATGGCCTGGGGACTAGGGTCAGAACTCAGACTGAACCCAGCATGGGCCTGAAAGATCCCAGCCTAGGGCTGAGGGTCAGGATCTCTGGCCTGGGAACCAGGATCAGGGTCTCTGGGGGTCCTGGGCCGGGAGACGAGGGACAGACAGACGTCCGGCCTGAGGACTAAAGTTATAATCCCAGGTTTGGGGATGAGAACACATAGATCCTGTCCTGGGGACCAGATTCAAGAAATCTCCCGTTTGAGGGCTAGTGATAGACCCAGCCTGGGAAGTGGGGTCAGGGTCCCTTCCTGAGTCAGTGGCCTGGGAAAGGAGTGAGTGGGGACCCGGGTCTGAGATCACGTGGCCAAGGGCCAGATTTGAATCTAGGCCTGAGACCCCTAATCTGGGTCCCTGGACAGTCCGTGATGTGGGAGCGCAGTCTTACCCAAGCGAGGCGGGTGTGCGGCATAGGTGTAGGGGTGCCAGGCCCTCCGAGCTGAGCAGATCCGGGTCTGCTCCGTGCTGCAGCAGCAGCCGAGCGCAGGCGGTGTGGCTCCCGAGACAGGCCTCATGTAGGGCACCACGACCTCCGGGGCAGGCATCCGGATCGGCCTTGCGACTGAGCAGGTGTCGCACGCAGGACTCGTGGCCGTGGGCCGCAGCGATGCACAGCGGTGTGGTGAGCTCCCGCTTGTAATCCAGGGTCCAAAGGCCTGGGAGGGGAGGGGACAGGGTATATAAGGTGAATGGGGCAAACGGAAGAACCGGTGGGGGTGAGCCGTTTGCTGAGGCTGGAGGGTGTTTGAAAGCACATCTTAGGACTAGGTACCAGGTGCGTGTGTACTGAGAGTCACTTGGAAGTATAGTTAGAGATAGTATACCCCAAGAGGAAGAGGCTGGGAGAGCGACACCGGAGATAGGTCCCATTTCTGTGACATAGGAGAGATTTTTCATCTGTGGAGGAGGGGGTGGGTGGATGCAGGGAGGGGACTGGAAATCTTGTAAGTTAGTGTTAAAGGCTAGGAGGAAGAATGGATGGGATAGGACGTATGTATGCATGTATGTATGTATGTATGTATGCATGTATGTATGTATGTAATGCCGGTGCAGAAGGGATCTCTGGATTGGGGGTGATTAAGAAGAGTAGGCTGTGGAATTTTCCAGGATCTAACCTTTGTCACGTGTGCCCCTGCATCATTAAAAAGAAGCAAAGAGACAAACCCCATCAAGGAGGCCTGCTGGAGAAAGAGACAAGGAAGAGATTGAGCGTTCTTGGAAGTGGCGGTTACAGAAGGGTGGCTTCCATGCAGCTGTCCACGGGCAACACAATTCTGCTGTGTGAGTGTGTGTGTGTGTGTGTGTGTGTGTGTGTGCACGTGCGCGCTTGTGTAGCATTGCTTTCTTGATGGATGAATGAGCAGATGCTGTGTGTGACTCCTCTGAACACTTCTCTGCTTTCATGAAGCAGGGGCAAGGTTGTTAGTGGCCAGGAGCACCTGTGGGGGGGATGTCCCCCCCCCCCCGTGAATATCATCAAGGGACAGGTACTCACATGGCAAGAGGGCTTTCTGTAATGATGGAAGGATCGATAAGGTGGCTGTAATGAGCTGCCCAGGAGACTCTTTTTGAGGCTAACCTCCTTCCTGGGGCCCATGCTGGGCTGTTTTGAAAGCCTATACTCATTAATTACCTACCTGGTGTGGCAGAGAATCCCAGCCTGCTGCTTGTCCCAAAGGCCCAACCTGGAGCTAGCTGTTTGCTCAGTGGGCAAAGTGGGGGGGTGACTGTCACCACTGGTTAAAGGGACAGTACTCAGAGGTGCAAGCATTGGAAGCTGTGGGGTGTGTGTGTGTGTGTGTGTGTGTGTGTGTGTGTGTGCCTGGGTTTGGACTCTCTTTTCTAGGGTAGACAGTGTGATTACAGGGATGGGAATGGGTTTTCCTGAGGAGAGTGAGTGAGCCCTCTGCCTTCCTCAGGGACCATATCTTGAACCTCTACTTTGGTGCATTTCCTAACATACAGTGTCTGCTTTTACTTGTCCAGAGTCTTCAAAGTTCCCAGCCTACCCTGCTGCCTTCCCCTCCCCCATCCCAGTTCTGTCTGCCCATCCTGATGAGCCAAGACTTCCTAGGTCCTGGGCTGATGAGAGAGTCCTTCATGCCGGCCAGGAAACTTAACTTCTGGGCTGGGGAGATCACTCAGTTTGAAAGTATTTGCTATAAAAATACAAGGACTTGGGTTTGATCTCCAGAGTTCACATACAAAATTCCAGATCTGGTGGTCCATGCTTACAATCCCCTGTGCTAGGGAGATGGAGGCAGGGCGACTTTTGGGCTCACTGATTGGCCAGCCTAGCCCAACTGACAAGCCTCAGGCCTGTGAGAGACTCCGTCTCAAGAGTAAATGTTCCTAGGGACTATTTTCTGCCCTGGGGAGTCAGGTGGCTGGCAAAAAGTACCACTGAATCTAGGTAGCCCTGAGTTCCTGCCATCCTGGTCCTCACTGGCTCGGGCTGTATTAAGTAGACTGCCGCCATTTCCCTGATCCTTGGTTCTCAGCACATTCTAATGTCCTGCTCTGCAGATGTATTCTGGAAAGGGATGGGAGCATAAAGGTCAAAAGGCTATGGGTTTGGGGGAACTAGATTTTGACAAGATGAAAAAGATGGGTTAAACTAACATCTTGAGGTTCGCCAGTTGAGCACCCACGACTCCAGGCTTGGGTAGCATGTGATTTAAAAACTAAACATGGGGCTGGCAAGATGGCTCAGTGGGTAGGAGCACTTGACTGCTCTTCCGAAGGTCCTGAGTTTGGATCCCAGCAACCACATGATGACTCACAACCACCCGTAATGAGATCTGACACCCTCTTCTGGTGCTGTCTGAAGACAGCTACAGTGAATTACGCCGCCGGAGTGAGCGGGGGCAGGAGTGAGAGGGGCTGGAGCTATACAGCTACAGTGTACACATAAAATAAATAAATTAAAAAAAATCAACATGAGTTTATTAAAAAAAAAGAAAAAAATGAAATCTACCATAAATTTACAAAAAAAACCCCCACAAAACAAAACAAACAAACAAACAAAAACTAAACATGGGTTAGCATTCAAGCAGCTGACACTCTTGGTCTGGGACAGGTGAAGGAGGGATGCCCAGATAGGTCTCACTAGGAGATGGTACAGCCAGACCCATAGGACTGACACCTTCCAGCCAGCAGGCTTCACACTTGTTACAAACAGGGCAGCTCTTTGGCAGTGCTTTGGGTTCAACTCCCCTTGCTCGTGAGAGGTTCAAACAGACATGTGTTGGTAAAGAGCCGCCTTTCCACATTCCTAATTTGCTAGAGCTCCCAGGTTAGGACGTGGGACACCGGCCACAGATCCTCAGTTTCCTATGGTCTGGTGGAGCTGAGGTGGATTTCAACACAGGAGCGCACGGCAGGTGGGTGCCTAGCACAGGCTCCCAGCCACAAAGCTTGGGTACATCTGGTTGGCTCAGCACATAGCAGCCACATGTGAGTGTCAGGAGTATGCCCTGTCACACACAACACAAGGATCTATGGATTTATTTCCCCTTCCTTGTTTTCAAGCTTCTCTGGGTTCTGAGAGGAGGGTCTGCTACAAGCATACTGTTCTTCCCTCTGTTGATGCTGTATAGTCTCTAGGACACCATACCCACTGCCAAAGTGCTGCGGGGTTCAGTGATTTGTAGAACGGCTTCACACAGAGCTTCGTGTCAGAGGTCCATCTAACCTCTAGCTCTCCAACTGCCAAGATCAACAGCTAAACCAAGGCTTTGCTTTCAAGGCATGAGATGCATCCAACGCCACCAGCTGGGTGCTTCTCACCCATCATTCTCCCCTTTGGTAGCTCATCAAATCATCAAATTTGTTTACAGACCTCCTTTGGTTATAGACACTCCCCAAAGGCAGGGTCTGTGTACCCTCCCTTCAGGAAGGATGCACACATTTCCAGAGGGTTGGTAGAAGCTTAAAGTGGCACCGATAGAGCTTTAGAGGAACCACGGTACCTGAGAGCCCAAAGGTGGCCAGGGATGTCATCTGCCATTCCATCTCTTCACTACTGATCTCAAACACCATGTTGGCATCCCAGAAGCACTGGTCCATGAGGAATCGGATATGGTCCAAGTCTCCTGCCACTAGTGCAGCGTGGAATTCCAGCTCAGGAGTCCCAGCTCTGATCTGAGGCTCCTTGCTCATCTTCTGGAAGATCTGCAGTTTTCTTCCAGCTGGCTCTGGTAGTCTCTCCATCGCAGAGCGACTGATTTTGGAATGGGCTCTTTAGCAGGGGTAGATGGCCTTACGGAGAGTGGGCTATTTCTATTGTCATTACTCCATTGTTCTCCACTTGGAACCTTATGATAGTGTATTTATAACTCCTGTGGGCTCTGATGTGATGATAATGGTTATTTGATATGACCACAGTCAGGTGACCACTGAGATATCACTGTGTTCTCTCACCCGTGTGATTTTATGGATGATAACCCCTGAAGGAAAAAAAAAATGCTTCTACCTGTCTCTGAGCTGCTCTACACATGCAGAGTCAAAGGCAGCCACCAGCCACATGCATTCCACCTGACGGACAGACCTGGCAGTTCTCTTAGTTACTGTTTGATCAGATGACCTCAGCCATATGCAAGCCCTGAGACTGGTGCCAAGGTCTAGAAAGCAGCCAAGGTCATGCAGGGCTTGGCAGGGTTAGATTCTAGGAAAAGAGACTATGAGAAGTCATTGTACAACACTGTGGTGGGGAAGCCTAAATCGCAGTGGAGAGCTCAGGATGTTGGAGATGCCAGGACACTGGATGCCCACGGAGGATTTCAGGCCCACAGTAGAGCTGCCCCAGGAGAATCAAAGTGTGCTGCAGGCAGCAGAGCTGGAGGGTGGGACTGGAGCTCAGACAGCAGATATGGAGCTACAGGACTTGGTGTTTGACCCTGCTTTGGCCTGGTCTTTCATTGCTGTGTCTCCCTCCCTCCTTCCCTTCCCCTTTCCTCTCTCTCCTGTCCTCCCTTTCTCCCTTCCTTATTCCCTCCCTCCTTCCCTCCGTTCCCCCTTCTTCTCTCCTCTCCCCTCCCCCTCTCTCTTTTGGACTGGGCATGTTTATTCTGTGCCATTGGATACTGGAAGAATTGAGACTTGCATTTCTATTTTACAGAGGCTCATAGTTAAGAGCTTGTCTGGAGAGCGCGTGAGTTGACTCAGCAGGTAAATGCTGGCTTGATACACCGGACAGCCTAGCCCAATCCCTGAAACCCACAGGAAGGTAGATGAAGAGAAGCTACTCCACAAAGTTGTCCTCTGACCCTCACATACTCCCTGATGCACAAACACAATCTGAGTCTCAGATGAGAATTTGAACTTCGGATTAATCTCTCTCTCTTTTGTGGTGTGTATACATGTAGGTATGTGCATATGCGTACAGGTTAATGATCACTCTCCATTTTATTTCTTGAGTCAGTCTCTCAACTAAATCCAGCTGGTCTAGATTCACTAATCTAGCTGGTATAGGTAGCCAGCTTGCCCAGGCTATCCCCCACCACCCTCTAGCTCTGCTTTCTCAGTACCGAGATTACATGCAGTCCTTATGCCAGCCTAGCTTTTCCATGGGCATCTGGGGACCTGAACTCAAGATCTTTTATTTGTGTGGCAAATGTTTTATCCACTGAGCCAGTTGCCGGGCCTTGGACTTTTGAACAGAATTGGGATTTTTAGAGACTGGGGAGAATTTCAGAAATGAACTAATTGCACTTTGCATCATGAGATGAAAATGAAACTTTAAGCTCAGTGGTGAAATATTATGATTTGAAGTGAATGACACATTTCAGTGTTGAACTGACCAAGGGTGGAACTGTGATAGTTAATATTCATTGTTAACTTGACTAGATTTAGAATCAGCATGGGTACAAACCTCTAGGTATGTTTACAAGGGAGTTTCCCAAAAATGTCTAACTGAGGTGGGAAGGCCACCTCAGTGTGGGCAGCACCATCCCATTGGCTAGAGTCCCAGAGAGACTAAAAAGCAGAAAGTGATCTGTGCACTGGTGTTTATCTCTCTCTGCCCACCATGAAGCCACCAGAGGGTCACCTTTCTGGACAGACCTTCCCTGATATGAAGAATGCGCCTTCAGACTTGGAGCCTAAATAAACCTTTCCTTTGCTAGGTCACTTTTCATGAATACTTTGTCATACTGATGAAAAAGACCTATACCTACCTGTCTTTACTCTTGCTACAGACTCGAGTTAGATGGACACAGGTGGGCATGCATAGGCTGACCCAAGGGCTGGAGCCTGCCTGTGATGCTGGGGACTCACAATTGCTCCATACCACAGAGGAGGGCCTCAGGATATGCTAGATGCATGGCTGTCTGTCTGTCCTTCAGGGATGCCTTTGCACAGGTAGATAAGGGATGTGGGCTGTGCAGAGAGGCAGAGGAGAGCTCATGGGTGAGAGATGGTTCAGCTGGAGAAGGGGCTTGGCCATGAGCCCACTGCCCCATATGCCCTTCCAGTCCAACAGCAACCTATATGTTTCCGGTTCTTTTCTTTGAGTGCAGGCACCACACCATCTTACTTTCCCCAAATGGGCTGTAATCAGATCCACTTCTTGAAGGCTCCAGCGTAGCTGCAGGATGAGGCAACTTTGAACTTGCCCCTCACTTTACATTGGAGGATGTTTTCTGACCTGTTGTAATCTGTCATTGGATGTTTTTAAGAGGGTCAGAGGTGAGTCTTGGGATAAAATGAGCTGTGCTCTAGGCTAAATTTAGTTTCCCCGTGTATAGCTAGGGAGTAGGGCTTTAAAAATAACTCCTGGCAGACAGGGGCACCTTTGCAAGTGGAACATGAAGATGACTTCACAAACCTGGCAGAGAGCTGAATAATAATGATAATGATAATAATAAAAAAACAATTATTATTATATAACTAGAAGAGATGCTTTGTTGACTACTACATTAAATAAACAAACCAACCAACCTAGAAAGCAACTCATTCTTTAGTTGTTAACTGAACATGGCTACGTTTTGGGGTGTCTCATAAGGGTTTGGGGGTTCAGAGATAAACATCCCATCTGCAGGGATCACTCAGGATCAATCCATGTTTGGAAGACCCCAACAGGAGCTACTTAGCCTTTCTCTCCAAAGCTGTGAGAAGCCCCTCTGGTGGGTGAGCCACACTCCTTTCTAACCCCGTGCTCTGGGTTAGGCCCCACCCCTACCTCTAAATGACCCTGCCTATGCACAGTTGGCCTGTACACCTGGCCTGCACACCTGACCTGCACAGCTGGCCTGCACACCTGGCCCTGGCAGGTGGACCCACTTGTTCATCCTCATCCTTTTCAACTCAGTCAAGATCACTGCGCAGCTCCAAGATTCCACTCAGGCTTTGCCTTCTTTGCCAAGTCTGGTCTGCATGGAAACCTAACTTCTTTTAAACGTAAATATGTGTATAAGTTGCTGAAAATCTGGTCAAAACTTTAGGGACTACAGTAAAACAGAAGGAGCAGAGACCGTGGTTTTATATTTCAAATACAGAACAAATTGAGATTCCTGAAACTAGCAGACATCACGTCAGGGCTGGGAAAGCCTCCACTGGATTAGGAAAAAAGATGGTCTTGGGATGTTTCAAAACACGTGTGTCAGTTGTAGGTCTGGGGGTCAGCAGGAGCCCATTGGGTGAGCAGGGCTTGGGATGTGACTGCTACTGTGCAGTGGGGTGAGGTAAAGGGTGTGTGCACTCCGACCTGAGAGGGGTGATATTCTAAAAACTTCAGAGAAGATGACAAAAACTACAGTCCTCTGATTGAGTGACTCCCAGTGGAGAAGCACCACAAAGAAGGCCTCAGATCAATGCCTGATACTCTAGTTGCAAAACAGAATCACCTGACGAGCTATAAAAGCCAAGATGGCAGGAACCCAGCCTGAAGACTGGTGCTGTGCCTGGCTGCACGCAGCCTGAGCATCAGGAACGCTAGGAACTGTTTGAGTGCTTCAATCTGCAGGTTGAGACCATGCTTGGCTAGGGACATGGAAGATGCTGCCTTCGGGTGATCTGTGTGAATCTACGGAGGGGAGCATGATGCAGTCAGGCTCCAAATGATCTCAGCCAGCCAGAGCAGTAGGCTGGTTCAGTCAATGATCCAAACGGTGGGGAAAATCCAGGCATATAGGACCCTGTTCCTTGTGACTCCAGGGTCTCAGACTGCTGCCCACCATCTGGGTCCTCCTGCTTATGGCTCTAGAAGCTCTGCTTTCTTGTTGGCCAGCTCAGAGGTAACTGGTGCCAAAGGCATACTGATGTGCATATCCAAATTTAGGTGACACAGATGCAGCAAGCTATCTGGAGTTATTTTAAACCATCAAAGCACATCTGTAGATAGCCAGTTTGTGTCATTGGAGGGTCAGTTCAAGTTCACTTACGTTGGCTGTCAGAACCCTGGAGTCCCTGAGCAACTGCGTTTTATTGCCCATGGTCCCCTTTGATCCTTGATACGAGCTTGTGTACATCCGGTTCTGCCTCTTTGCTGGCCCGAAGCTGGTCTGACTTTTCTTGGCTAGCATTTTGTTCTCCAGTTAGGTTGCTAATTTAACATGTATCCGCATTAGCAGTCGCCCTGAGGATGGGAGTGGAGTCATCACACCTCACAGCCTTAGGAGACCATTTCTCTTCAGTTCCTCTTCCCGTCTGAGTCTCTGGCATCACCATGAAATCTTCCCTCTTTTCTTGCAAGTGAGGTCCCCCCCCCCCCGTCCCCCAGGGAGCTGGCCCGATATAGAAAGAAATGCTTCTGAGCTTCTGAACGCTGCTCTCTCCCGGAGAGAGGGTTGGAAATGAATTTCATTTGCCCCAAGTCAGCGGATTTAATAATTTTATTTCTTCAGATGAACCAGCAACTTTGTTCACACTTTGTTTACATGGTAAACCCGGGCAGGGTGCTATACACATGGAAAGGCAGAGTGCTGAGTGAATGGATGGCAAGGAAGAGAAAAACAACAAGTCAATATTTGTATTTTTGGGACTTTGAGGAACAATCCAGCCAGGTCTGAATGCTGAGTGGCCTGGTGACATGGCCAGACTTTCTCTTCAGTTTCAACTTTCTATGTGTCCCAGGCGAGAGGAAGAACAACGGGATAGCCCTGTCATTTCCCCATGCTCTCCAGAGTAAAACCAAAGCTTGGCTTCCTTCCTGGGCCACTGGAAACTGCCTGGCTCCCTGCTGGGGTCAAGTGTCCCAGTAAGTGACAGGTTGAAAAGGCAAGAAGTCAGTCGTGATACATCCGAGTCTCTTGAACACTCTCATTTGTATTGCTGGCCCAGTCCGTGTGCCCCTTTTATAAATGGCCATTGTGGTGGTTTGAATGACAAATGTCTCCCACAGGCTCAGGTATTTAAACACTTGGTTTCCAGTTGGTGGCACCCTTTGGGGAGGTTATGGGACCTTCAGGTCATGGAGCCCTACTGTGGGAAGTCTGTCACTG
Organism: Mastomys coucha; assembly: GCF_008632895.1. NCBI lineage: Eukaryota > Metazoa > Chordata > Mammalia > Rodentia > Muridae > Mastomys > Mastomys coucha. The sequence continues at coordinate 115,594,283 of NW_022196896.1, forward strand.
GGAGTAAGTTTGGAGAGCTTATAACCTTACCCCACTTCAAGTTTGCTCTCTCAGCACCCTGTATAATCTCACAGCTTCCTGCTCCAGCTGCCTGCTGCCACACTATCCCCATCATTGCAGCCTGCAACGCGCCCCCTGGAGCAAAAGCCTGAATAAAGTGGTTTTGGTCATGACATTTTATCCTAGCAACAGAAAAGAATCTAATACACCTTCTAGATTCCGCTGGACCCTAGGCTGATGGTGTCTCTTCCAATACCCCCACAGCTGCAGGCCGGCTCGTAGACTTAGTTCACTCTCCTTTTCTGATCATATCCTCTCTGGCAGTTTCTGAAGGCCACCTGTCTTCATTCCACATTCTGCTTGTCTTTTTATCATTATTGTTTCAAATAGGAAGTCTGGCAGGTACGCAAAGCCTCATTTTAGACTTCTGGGACACATCTAAGGCAAGTTAGTCACACAGACATTAATATGAAGAGTGTCAAAGTGCCTTAACCTCTCCTCTGCATGACAATGTGAACACGGCACACCTCATTTAACAAAACATTAAAACATTTACTTCCTCAGATCAAGTGTATCTATTAATAATGACTTAAATTATCTGTACCAATTTCACATTATTAAGAAATCTCATTTCCTTTGTGTGGAGGAGCACAATACAGGGGGGGAGAGAGCAAATCACCCCCCACCCCGTACCCTATTGTCCCAATTATTTTCCCTACGTGCCACACAGCCCAACACAGACAATGTAAAGTGACAAGGTCCAGCCCTGTCACAGACAGGAACACAGCCAAAGGTCAAGCACCATGTTCACTGACCGCCTATGAGTGCTCACTGGGTGCCCAGGATGCAAAGGTGCCCTTGACTGTGAGTTGCCACTGTGGCTGAGTGCAAAATGGAGACACCAAATACTCCTCATGCAGGACCATGTGGCACCGACTCTGGCAGGACATTTATAGACCATGGGGACAGTTCGGGAGAACCTATCACAGAACATTCCACATCCAAGGAGGCCAAGTTTCCTTTGCAACTGTCCTGGGGACTTAATGACACGGTGAAATTGCAGCTTCTGCCTCTTGAGACAAATTGCATGCTCGGCCTGATTGTTTTCTATGAATCTCACACTGCGAGCAGGATGCTGCTCTCTTGAAGTTGGTTCGGTCTGATTGTTGTGCTGATCGAGCTCCGTGGCCCTGTTTGAAGCCAGAGGTTCCTGGGGTACCTTCCCAGTCTTTCATGAAGGGGCCAAGGAAAGCCAATCCCGTGTGATAAGTGGAAGATTCTTTGGACTTTATTGAAAGTTGGTTTTTTTTTTTGGTAGTCACATTTATTTATTTACATAATATGTGTACATACATGTCTATGCACATGTGTGATTGCCCATGGGTGCATGTGCCAGTGAGTCCCAAGCTATGGGTCACATGTGGAGGTCAGAGGAAACATTTGAGACTCTCTTCTATTCTTTCATCATGTGGGTCCCAGGGACAGATCTCAGGTTGTCAGGTCTAGAGATAAGCACTCTTATCATTTAGCCATCTTGCTGGACCTAGACTTATCATTGAACCTCCAGCAGGAAAATTATATAAACTAAATGAATATTAAACACTTGGAATATCCAAACTTACTAACTTAAAGTCTAAGCTGTTTGCCTGGAGAGATGGCCCAGCCAGTCAAGTGCTGGTAAGCATGAGGACCTGAGTTCAAGCCCCGGGCTCCCACATAAGTGCCTCCATGGTGGGCACATGGTGGGTATGGCTAACCACTTGGATCCCTTCTCCAGCTCTGGGTTCAATCAGGAGAGTCTGCCTCAAAATATGGGGTGGCAAGCAATCAAGGAAGACAGCTGTCATTAACCTCTGTCCTCCACATGCACTCTCACCTGCGCGTAGACAAATCCCACACACATGTGAACATACAGATGCACACCAGGCACATATACACATGCAGAAAATGTAAGTCAGGGCTGGAGATGCAGTTGATAGAGTGCTTGGTGAGCATGCCCCAGCACCACATAAAACGGTATGATGGAGCATGCCTATAATCCCAGCACTTAAGAGGTAGAAGAAAGAGTACTGGCCATTCAAGGTCATTCAAGTGCATAGTTCAAGGTCATTCTCAGCTACATAATGAGCTGGAAGCCAGTCTGAGCTAAATGAATCCCTACCTCAAAAAATACAATGTCAACTAGAAAGTTTTCTTGCTTGTTAAGTCATGAAATGGTTTCTTAGAGAACTAACTGGGTTTGGAAGTTTGTTGATGAGGGTGGAGGGTTCAGTTCTACTGGACTGGAAATGCACACATATGGAGCTAATGTATACAAAGCATGCTACAGTTACTAAAAGCATATAGACAGATAGTAGGAGTCCCTGCCTTGAGGGATTGTGCACTTAGAGGGTGCTAGACAAAGCAGCCATTAGCAGTAACTGGAACTGCATCATCAGAGACCTAAGCATTTATGTTCTGGGTACCTCAGGCAAGGTAAGGTATCAGAGTAGCTGGGGGCACAACGGGCACCTTCCAAAGGTGACATGTTGACAGAGCAGTGGGGAGATGGATCTCTCTCTCTCTCTCTCTCTCTCTCTCTCCCTCTCCCTCTCCCTCTCCCTCTCCCTCTCCCTCTCCCTCTCCCTCTCCCTCTCCCTCTCCCTCTCCCTCTCTCTTTCTCTCTCTCTCTCTCAGAAATTATGTTTTTTTTATGTTTATTTATTTGTTTGGACACACCAGAAGAGGAACATTACAGATGTTTGTGAGTCACCATGTGGTTGCTGGGAATTGAACTCAAAACCTCTGGAAGAGCAGTCAAGGCAAGAGCCACTTAACCACTGAACCATCTCTCCTAACCAGTACCCTCAGAGCTCCCAGGGACTAAACCACTAACCAAAGAGTACACATGGTGGGACTTAAGGCTCCAGTTGCATATGTAGCAGAGGATGGTCTAGTCAGTCATCAATGGGAGGAGAGGCCCTTGGTCCTGTGAAGGTTTTATGGCCCAGTATAGGGGAATGCCAGGGCCAGGAAGTGGGAGAAGGTGGGTTGGTGAGCAGGGGGTGGGGGGAGGGAACAGGGTTTTTTTTCTTGGAGGGGAAACTGAGAAAGAGGATATCATTTGAAATGTAAATAAAGAAAATATCTAATTAAAAAAAGAAATTATGGTTTTTACAATTTTTTCAAGATTTATTTATTTTATGTATGAGTACTCTATCTTCATGTATACCTGCATGCTGGAAGAGGGCATCAAATCACATTATAGATGGTTGTGAGCTACCATGTGGTCACTGGGAATTGAACTCAGGATCTCTGGAAGAGCAGCCAGTGCTCTTAACTGCTGAGTCATCTCTCTAGCCCAGGGATAATCTCTTGTGCACCGTGTAAAAACATCTCCTGTCTCCAGGTGGTGGTAGCGCACACCTTTAATTCCAGCACTTGGGAGGCAGAGGCAGGCTGACTTCTGAGTTCGAGGCCAGTATGGTCTACAGAGTAAGTTCCCGGACAGCCAGGGCTACACAGAGAAACCCTGTCTCGAAAAAACCAAAGGGGGAAAAAGTAAAAGGCATCTCCTGTCAATAAAAATCTGATGGTCAATAAACTGAAGCAAGATTAGAAGGTGTGACATCCAGCAGAAAGAGAGAGAGAGAGAGAGAGAGAGAGAGAGAGAGAGAGAGAGAGAGAGAGAGAGAGAGAGAGAGAGAGAGAGAGAGAAACTCTGGGAAATACTGAGGCACAGGAAGATTCACCACCCAGACTCAGAGGGAGTTGGACGTATAAAACTGAGAAGAATTAACCAGCTGTGTGGCAGACATAGAATAGTGTAACTGGGTTAATTGAGTTATTAGCTAGTCAGGGAACAAGCCTAGGCATGAATTCATAAATAAATAGGCCTCTGTGTAGTTATTCGGGAACCGACGTGGGTGGAAGAGCCCATGGTTACACTGATGTGTATGTTTCTTCCCTAATGGTTGCAGGGGAGCAAACCCCATTGTTCTTGGTTGAGAAGGAGGCACTGTGCTACAATGCCTGGGAACAAGGGTGACATTTAAAAGGTGACATTCTGGAGTCCAGATGGAAAACAAAGCAGCCTGGGGCTTGGAGCTAAGGGTTGTCACTGACCCAAACCCCCACCTGTAAGGAAGATTTGACACCGCAGCTGTCAGGGCAGTCAGAATCTGACTCAGCTGAAGACAGCCACCTCATTCACTAGGATCCTTTCCAGTGTAGCCAGTAAAGATGGCTCCAGGTACCAGCAAGGGAGATCCTGATATTAGGAAAGTGACGAGCCACAGGGACTCCTAAGCTGCAGGGTCAGAACTGCCAGTGTACTTCCACCAAGCATGCTTTCCAGGTGTTGATCCCAGCCAGTGTCCCATGAGGCCAGCTCTCCCCTGTGTCTGACTGTGTACCCCAAGACTTCTTGGAAGGAGGAATGGATATGCTGGCAGCGCCCGAGAGCCCGAAGGTCTCAGAGGACGGGTGGGTTTCAGGACTGACACCACTAGAGGTGAAGGGCCAGAGATTTCTTTTTCATTTTTGGGAGGGTTCCTAATTTGCTACAGACTTGATTCTTTTTCAAGACCCACCGAAAAACAATTACTGAAAAAAAAAAAAAAAGATTTGGAAGCCCATGAATCATACCAGTGAAACTGCTATTACAACAAATTGCTGCAAACATTTCTAACGACTAGCAGTCAACGTCAGTGTCAAACACTACCCGAGTGACACTTGCCTCCCAGTAAGCTCAGGGTAGCGCTGGAGTGTGAATCAGCCTTTGGAGCCATACCTGACAGGTAAAGGGAAATGGATGGGGTGGGAGGGTCATCCAGTGTTTGCCCTAAAACTTAAACCATGTGCTGTTGCATAGAGGATGCCAAACTTTCTCTGTGGAACCTCAGACAGTAAATGTTTTGGGTTTTATGGGCCACATGGTCTCTATGGCAACCACTCAGCTCTGCCTTTGGGTTATAAAAGCAACTGGAGATTATTTGTAAATGAAGAAGGTGCCTGCATACCAATAAAACTTTATTCATAAAACAGGTTGGTTAACTTTTGCTTGGGGGAATAGGGAACTGTCTTAGCTTCTTTTCCTGTTGCTTTGTTAAAATATTCTTGGGAAAAACAACTCAAGACAGAAAGATCATATTCTGGTTCACAGACCAAGAGCGAAGTTCATCATGGCAGGGCAGTCAAGGGGGCAGGAGCTTGAAGCAACTGTCACATCACATCCTCAGAGGGTGATGCTCAGTCCTCTTTCTCTACTTGAACAGTCCAGGATCCCAGCCAGGGAATGGTGCTGCCCACACTGGGCATGCCCATAGGTTCATCTACCAGGTGACCAAGAACAACAGCTGCCAGAGGCATCTTTGTTGGTTTGTTGGGGAGTGCTATACAACTCATCTCCAAACCTGCTTTCCACTTTTTCTTGCCAATGGAATCTGCTCTTCATTACAAGCTAAATGTGACTCTCCCATGGTTACTGTACCCCCACACCCAGGCACGCCCTCCCCTCCCATCTCTGCCTTGGGTGTGCTGACTTTGGATCTGTAAATTCATATCCTTCACCACTCACTCAGGAAAATGTGAAATAGTTATTCTTTTGGTCATTTTTTTTTTTATCTGCTCCATTGTGTCCGGAGCCAGGCTGTGTAATCAGATTTTGATACTACGTAATGGTCACGGTCATTTTACTTTCATTCATTTTCCTTTCTGTTCCTCAGGTTGGGAACTTTATGCCGATGTGCATTTAGGTTTGATATATTCTAACTCCACCCCCACCCCAATCTGCTGGTCAGCCCCAACCTCAAGGAAGGGACAAGAACATACTTGGGCACATGGCGTTGTCATAAGGCTTAAATCAGCAAGGGAGAGCGAGGTGAGGAAGCAGAATGCGTGTATCCTGGCATCAGCCTCTCTTCTTCCACCCTTCCTATGTATGGAAAAGAATTTTCAGGTTTGTTTTTTTCCCCTAGATTGCTTGCTCCCATTCTTCTTCTTAATGGCTGCTCACTACCTTTTCAGTCAAATGTCAGCACCGAAGCCTAGGACTCCTGGTTTCGTGCAACAGTTCCAACTCTCCTCTCTCCTCTGATGTTCACTCCCTCGCTTTCCACTGTCCCAGGCAGCATCTCATACTCTGTGTGTTCCGCACCTCTCCTGTGCTCCTTCTTTATCATCATAGCCTCTCTCAATGGCTGCTCATCCATCCAAGGCCAACCTGAACAGTCCATAATCCACTTTGGTCCCCCTCAGTATAGGTCCTGATATTGGCATGGGCAAATGGGGCTGGGAAGGTAGAACTCAGCTACAGAGAGTGTACGGGCCATACCAGTCTGCCTTTACAGTGTTTCTGAGGCAGAGAGCCATTGCGGGAGCTGGAGGCATCCTCATCATGGGAAGGCAGAAAATCTTTCTCCTATTTCCCTCCTTTCCTTTTGTTCTTCCCAAACTGAAACTCTCCAGCGTGCTTGGCAGTGATGCTAATGGGAGGGTGCCATCAGCATACATTACCGTTTTATTAGTCTGTTTCTCCATTTTGATTCTGAAAATATCCTGATTTAGTCTAATTGCAATTTCACTGTGTTCCACTGGCAGGGACAGTTCGTCCTGGGGGTGGGATGGGATGGGGTGGGATTGGGGGAGGGAGACGTGACCCGGTAGGATTTTTTTCTTCCTGCCCATATGTCTTTGAAGCTGGACCATTAGCTCTAAAACATGCATTTCATCTCTTCACAGTGTGACTCAGCCTGCTTCTGGGACAAATAAGCGCCTAGGGTGTGTGTCTTGCAGAAAGCAAAGAAACATTCCGATTCTAGGTATTTTTGTGTCATCTAAAGCGGGAGCGGCCGCTGCGACCATCTTATTCCTAAATAATTTAACTATATTCAAAGATAATCTGATGTTATTGTAGGAAAGTGTATTTCTAATAAATTCCACTTGATCTGGGTGAATCAATTCAGGCGGTACATAATTGAGTCTGTTAGCAAGGACTTTAGCAAGAATTTTGCAATCAGCGTTAATTAAGAAGATGGGACAATAATTTGTGCATAATTCCGGATCTTTTCCTGGCTTGTGAATCAAAGTAATAAGAGCAATGCTCAGGCTGGTGGTGGGGTAGTGTCATTAGGCTCTGATTTATAAGTACTTAGAAAGGTTTAATTTCATTTTGCTGCGAGCAGGGTCTCCCAGCCCCCACAGTCTCTGGCCGGGTGAGCAGCCGAGTCGGTGGGGAACATCTCCTTTTCCCTTCCCTGCCACAGGTCACCTCCCCCTGCTTCTAGTCTCTGCTCTTATTCTCTAAATGAGCCTCTCATGCATTTGTCTGTCCTTCTGTCCGTCCTTCCTTCCTGAAGTCTTTTGCTGAAATGTTCAGAACTAGGAGGGACTCTGAACTATTAATATTGTAGATATGCATGTATGTATGTACATGCACGTATGGGTGCTGGTAGACTATGCATGCCTCAGGTACTGGCTCAGATGGGAAGTACCTTCATGGACCTTGTACAATGCCTTTAGGCAGTCTGAGCCTTGGCCAGAGGCAATGGAAAGCAATGTTCTACCCTTTCACTTTAATATTTTTTTATTATCTTATGTGTATGTATGTTTTGCCTTCATGTGTGTCTATGCACCACATGTGCTGCTGCTTGAGGAAGTGGTGAGCCTCCATGTAGGTGCTGGGAATCAAACTCAGGTCCTTTGCAACAACAAATGTTCTTTTGTTTTCTTTATTCTTTTTTTTTAAATTAATTTATTTTTTACACTCCATATTCCATTCCCCGCCCATCCACCCTCTGACTGCTCCATATCCCACACTTCCATCCCAACCCCCTTGTTTCCATGTGGATGGCTCCACTCCCACCCCACCTGACCTCTAAACTCCCTGAGCCTCCAGTCTCTTGAGGGTTAGGTGCATCATCTCTGAATGAACACAGACCCAGCAGTCCTCTACTGTATGTGTGTTGGTGGCCTCATATCAACTGGTGTATGCTGTCTGTTTGGTAGTCCAGTGTATGAGAGACAACAAGTGCTCTTAACCACTGAGCCAACTCTCCAGCCCCACACTCTACTCTTACCTGGCTGCTGAGTAACGGATGGACACAGTGAGCTTTCATGTCCTACCTAGTGCAACCGCAGGGTGAACTCTAAGCACCATGAGGTACTGAGGAAAGCATTGTATACACAGAGGCTGGGAGACCTCAGTTTCATAGCCTAACACTTTTGAGCCTCATCTGAACCATTTTCTTCCTTGGGGTGGGAGATAACACATCTTGAAGAGTGCGTTGAGAATGGAGGCTCAGTGTGGCATCTCTGCTTCCTCTCACTCTGCCTCTGCTGGAGACTGACTGTAGGTCTGGCACACTCTGCTGAGGTGCTTGCTCTCCTCGGCCTGGTAGCCCAGCTTTGGCTCATTTGGTGCACACAAATGTGTAACCCAGTTTCCTACCAGTCATTCAGACAGTAAGTGCCACTCCCACTCCCCAGGGACCCTAGTCATTGGAGCTTTCTGCTGAAGGCAGGGGACAGCTCAGACCTGTGAGAACTACTCAGTGAGGCAGGCTGGCTGGGGATGGCTGATGTTCATCTCCCTCTCAGAAGCCTAATCAACCCAGTCTGCAGACAGCCTTGGGGTTGACACAGACTGGCCTAATTTACTTTTTGAATGAGGAAGTTGAACTTCAGAGGGATAGATGGACATGTTCAAGGCTCCATGGATAGTGGCGAAGTGAAAGCCCCCTGTTAGACCTTTGCCCTTCCCACTTGTACTGGCTGGTTTTGTGTGCCAACTTGACACAGGCTGGAGTTATCACAGAGAAGGGAGCTTCATTCAGTTGGGGAAGTGCCTCCATGAGACCCAGCTGTGGAGCATTTTCTCAATTAGTGATCAAGGGGATAGAGCCCCTTGTGGGTGGTGCCATCCCTAGGCTGGAAGTCTTGGGTTCTATAAGAGAGCAGGCTGAGCAAACCAGGAAAAGCAAGCCAGTAAGGAACATCTCTCCATGGCCTCTGCATCAGTTCCTGCTTCCTGACCTGTCTGAGTTCCAGTCCTGACTTCCTTTGGTGATAAACAGCAATGTGGAAGTAAGCTGAATAAACCCTTTCCTCCCCAACTTGCTTCTTGGTCATGATGTTTGTGCAGGAATAGAAACCCTGACTAAGACACCACTATACCACTGGTCTGAGAGGCCATCCTCCTCTCTCTCACCTGGTCATCATGTATGTCTCTTTTGTGGAATTACGTGTGTTCTCTCAGCTTTAATGACCCATGTGGTGCTCCTCTCTACATATAAGGAAGTATGACTGACATGGTGGCCTGTTGGATATGGTGAAGTGACATGGTGCCCTCAATGTCCTGCCTTGGGTGAGGAGTCCAATTCACAGTAGGCCCTTACTTTCACACGTGTGCACATGCATGTCTGTTCATGTGCATGCACTCCCACCTATAGATGCTACTGGGGAGATCTCTTAATGACAGCCCAATTAGTCTTTCCTCAGCTTTCCCCTGGATGCTTAAATATCATCGCCCTAAACACAACACAATACATCCGCTCCTCTATTTCCATCAGGAATTCGAGTGGCATCTTGACTTGTATATGATGTGCCCTCAGCTGAATCACAGAATGCTGATACCCTTAATAATAGCAATTAGTAATCAGTTGTCTCTTAAGTAGTGCGATTATGGCGGTGACTAAATTGTACGGTTGATGCGTTTGAGGGGTTAGACGGGTCTTGACACCCTCCTCCCAGCTACCCCTCTTCCTCTCTCTGTGTTCCATTCAGTGTGGGAAAGAAGCCAGGACGAATCATGCAATTGTCAGGAACAGTAGGAGGTTGGTTTTGGGTTGAAGCAGAGTGAAACATTTCTCTGTAGCAAAGCACAGTGAATAGGACCCAGTGCAATGTCAACAGAGGAGCTTAGCTGGCCCATGCCAACACTGTTCCCTGCATCTGAGCTTCTCCTCAAGGCTGAGGCCCTGTGCAAGGTACTGGATATAAGGAGCGAGGCCAGGGAGGGGTGTGTGAGTTTAGAACATCTGGTGGCATCTTGGGGGTCGGGGGTGGGGTGGGGTGGGAAGTTCAGGGAGACAGCTCAGGGAGTAGAGGGCTTGTTGCACACTCATGAGGATCTGAGTTCAGATCCTGAACATCTATGTAAAAAGCCAGGCATAGTGGGTGGCACATGCCTGGGATTTCAACACCTTAAGGCCAGGTTTCTGTGAGCAATACTAATTAAACTCATTAGGATAGACAGACAGATACACACACACAATGCAGGTGCATGTACACATGCACACACACATACTCCAAAAGACAACTTGATTGGGAAGAATAATAGGATCAGCAAGGGTATGAGGCAGTCAGGAGATGGTAGTAAGTGTGTAATATGAACCAAATACATTATATATACATGTATACAATAATGAAACCTAATATCCTATATAGTGAATGTATGATCGTAAAAAGGTTAGAGAAAGAAACAATATAAAAGACAATCAAGGAGCTGGAGAGATGGCTCAACAATTAAGAGCACTGACTGCTCTTCCAGAGGCCCTGAGTTCAATTCCCAGCAACCACATGGTGGCTCACAACCATCTGTCATTGGATCCAATTCCCTCTTCTGGTATGTCTGAAGACAGCTACAGTGCACTCATATAAATAAATAAAATAAATCTTTAAAAAAAAAGACAATCAAAAGCTTACTAAAAATCATGGCTGGCCTCGTTCTGTCTCTGACTTCTGACTCACCATGAGATCACTCTGTCCTGTGGTCCAACTAGATACTGCATGCCATATTCCAATCCAGTCCAGGGGATGAACAGCTAAGTTGCCCAGTCCAGCCCCTCAAACTGTGAGCTAAAATACTTCTTCTTCTTCTTCTTCTTCTTCTTCTTCTTCTTCTTCTTCTTCTTCTTCTTCTTCTTCTTC
>NW_022196896.1:115605350-115613019 GCF_008632895.1 Mastomys coucha
TTTTTTTTTTTTTATGTAATTATCCAGCACCAACTATTTTGTTACAACAGAAAACAGATGAAGGCAGCCATGTTTTTCAGTAACATATGGAGATATGGAGATGAAGGATGAATGTTTTTGCAGATGAGGAGGTGGGGGTGGCCGCTTGAATGAACAGTGTGACTTTCCAGAGGGGTGACCTCCCTGAGTGGGGCCTGGAAGGAGGTGAGTGGTGAAGGTGAGCAAGGGAGGTTAAGTCCTTACTAGGACATTACTGTTGGGATGGGGAAGCTGATTGGGAGTCGTTCTACATAGAACACACACACACACACACACACACATGCATACACACATGCATACACACATGCACATACATACACACATACATGCACACACACATGCATGCACACATGCACACACATGCACGTGTACACACAGCACACGCACATGTATACACACATGCACACACATAGCACACGCACACGTATACACATACACACACACACACACACACACACACACACACACACTCTTGTACTCAATGCTGGACTCCAACCCCTGATAGACCTCTGGAACATCCCCGTAGAGTGAGCATAGATCCAGCAACACAGGACACCGCAGATGCCTCATCTTGGGTTGGGAATCACAGTGGCTCCTGCTGGGAGAGCTGAGGGTTAACTGGAAGATTCCAGCCACTTGCTTGGCACTTCACATTCATTCTTGTGGTAGAGCAGGAGTCTTCCTTTGGAAGACACCTCCTTAAGGGAATCTGGGGTATCGAGTGTTTTCCCTCTAGATGCCACCTTAGGAGATGATGGATCTGTCTTCTGTCACAGCCATGTTTCTTAGTTCCTCTGTCCATATCAAGGGGTACACGCGCACCCAACAGGCTTCTCCAGAAAAAGCTATTTCTATCACATTCTCAGCTGGTCTCTCTGTCTCTGTCTGTCTGTCTTTGTTTCTCTCTCTGTGTCTCTCTGTCTCTGTCTGTCTCTCTCTTCCCCCTGCTCACCTTCTCTCTGGTGGAGAGACAATAAGCACATGATGGGCAGGTCCCTCTTTATATTTTTTTCCCCACATCTTTTAATCTATCATCTTTTGAACCCATGCTCAGAGCTCCATCTGCTGAGGTTTTCCTCAAGATGGACACCTCTTTTCTTCAGAATGATTTTGCCCCATGACACTCGGCTCTCTCTTTCCTCCTGTGGTGGACATTCCCCTCTCTAACCCTCCCCTAGCCTCGCCCCTGTGTGTTCCCAGTCCCCCACAGTCCTGAATTCTGCACAGTATCCATGTGATCTTGAGTCTCTGTTCCCTGTACAGTCTGAAGGCACATATGCTACAGCCGCGACTTTGCAGGAATCCCAAAGACCACACCTGCATTTTAGTACCACCAAGTCTGCTTCCTCCTGGAATGTTCCAGGGCTCAACCTCACTTTCAGGAGTTGAGCACTTGTCTCCACATGTGAGAACAAGGATGTAGGAGAGGAGCCTGTAGTGTTTCAGACCACCACAGAGAACCTTCGGGAGGATGGTTTTAGGATAGTCTGGAGAATGACGGGGCACAACCCATGACCTAAGGCAGTGAGTCCCAAGGGATGCCTAAAAAGTCAATAGTTTCAGGAGTCAAAGTTCATATAAGTAGAAAAACATGCCAACGTCAACTTGACACTACCGAGAGACTTTTGGATGCTCATGTCTCTGAGAGCTGTTTAGGGAGCAGGTCCAAGTTCAGCCCCACCCTGGAGCTCCTCTGGGAAACCTGAGGACCTACTAAGGAAAGCCTACTCTCATGCCCTATGCAGCACGAGGAGACGCTGGACAGGAGGACAAAGCACTGTTCTCGTCTCACATAGTGTGTGGTGGCAGTTGAACTGGGCTGGACTCTGAGTGTCTCTCCGTCCCCTCACGCTGTCACATATCCAGCAAGGAGAGGTCTGGGTATAAAATTCTGTAACAATAGACTTTTGTAGCTTCTCTGACATATTTTCTCAGTTTTAAGAACTGTGCAGAGTAACTGGACAGGAAAGCCTTTGCAGCATAGTTAGCAACTCGGGGGAGAAGTGATGCTTTAAAGGGGATTTCAATATGCAAATCTTAACCATTTGGGATGTGCTATTGAGAGATGTGTAAGAAGGGCTACTCCTTCAGGCTGGGGTCCCAGACGGTGGCAGGACTGCAGGCTGTGAGGAGGGCAGCAGGTTAAGGGCAACCCATGAGGAGGTGGGAGCTATGGGTAGGAGGAGCTGGGCATGCCCAGGAGGTGGGGGCTATGGGCAGGTGCTGGGCATGCCCAGGGAGACCTTTGAGGACTGCAACAGTGACCTGGCGCTTCTCTTTCTAGCACATTCTGAACACTGCGCTGAAAAGGAGTCAGACTGAATAGAATATGAGGCAGTTAGTAACAATCAGTCTTGGGGCAGAGTGCAGAGTGGGCCAGGAGGGCAAGTATATTATTTCCGATCTCATCACCACCTGTGACGACAGGGCCTCCTCCTTCCCGTTCTCCCACCTGGCTCCTGGATAGATGTACTGAAGGTCACAGCTGAAGGGCCTGTGGGGCCCGGATGTGAGGAATAAGAAGTACCTCTCTAAAAGTAGCTTTAATCCCACAGGGAATGTTGGCCTAGCAAGGATGCTCCAGTCTCAGTCATGGGAATAGATTCCTCAAAGGTTCCAACCTTGGACTTCCCCTCTCATGCATTTAAAGTTGTTCCCTGGCAGCAATCCTCATGCATGATCCTCAATGCATACATGTACAGGTGTGTGCATGAATGTGTAATGTCATGTGTGCACATGGATACACATACATGGGGGAGTCTGACTAGAGGATAGAGCTCAGGGCTCAGCCGACTACAGTCAGAGGTCAACCAAAGGTCAGGAGCAGCAGATGTAACCAAGAGACCGTATCTCTTATGTGACAATGACCAAAAGGATTTAAGGGAATGGGGGGTGTCCCCCATGGATCCACATACACACGGACCACAAGGAAGAACACTTCAAGGAAAAACCAAAATCCTTTGTCTGGTAAGAAAAGAAAGAGTTAAGGGCTGGGGAGATGGCTCAGTGGGTAAAATGTTCACTGTGCCATTGTGAGGTCCCAAGTTCAGCCCCCAGAACCCATGTTGAAATGCTGGGTGTGGCAGTATATGTTTGTAATCCCATGGCTGGGTTGGCTGAGATAGGTGGATTCCTGAGCTCTTTGGACCACCAACCTAGCATACGTGGTGAGTTCCAGGCCAGTGAGAGATCCTGTCTCAAAAAAACAAGGTGGATGGAGCCTGAGAAACAATACCTGAGGTTGATATCTGCATTCCCCAGGCACTTGTACATATGTGCATGGTCACTCCCTGTGATGATTTGTATATGCTTGGTCCAGGGAATGGCACTATTAGAGAGTGTGGCCTTGTTGGAGTAGGTGTGTCACTGTGTGTGTGGGCTTTAAGACCCTCATCCTGGCTGCCAGGAAGTTAGTCTTCTGCTAGCAGTCTTCAGATGAAGATGCAGAACTCTCAGCTCCTCCTGCACCATGCCTGCCTGGATGCTGCCATGTTCCCACCTTGATGATAATGGACTGAACCTTTGAACCAGTAAGCCAGCCCCAATTAAATGTTGTTCTTATAAGAGTTGCCTTGGTCATGGTGTCTGTTCACAGCAGTAAAACCCTAACTAAGACACCCCCCAACACCCTGTCCCCATGTGTACGCATGTGAACACACACACACAAAACACACACACACACACACTTGCACACACGCAACCTTATTAAACTGGTAACTTCATTATGAATTCTCAAATTTGGCAATTTTCATGCTGGTGGGAGCTATGTTAAAATGTGTTTCCTTACTTCCTTTTGTACATTGGAAACACATCACAAGAAAATTCCTTATTCATGTACCAATCACATGGCTCCCAGGGCCTTATGTGACGGGAAGGCCTGAGTAAGAGTGAAGCCGTACAGATGTTTTCAAAGCCTTAGATCACAGCATTGTTTATAAGAACAGTAGCATAAAGACAGTCTTCCTCAGGCATTTGGTTTAAGGGTTTTGTGGCTAATCTCTATATGGGATGGGTTTAGAAAACCCAGGCAGCTACATAGATTTATTTAATTTTTAATTATTCATGCACATGCATAGTTAACAAATAAAAATGTGTGTGCATGCACTTATTTGTAAGTGTGAGTGCAGTCAGTGACTTAGAGACCAGAAGAGGGCACCGGATCCCCCAGAACTAGAATTACAGGCACTTGTGTGCTATCTGATGCTGGGAACTCCACTTGGGTCCTCTGCAAGAGCAGTGTATGCTCTTACCCACAGAGCCATCGCTCCAGCCCTTACTGTCAATCTTACTGTTTACGAAAAATGACCATCAAATGACCCCTGTGATGTAGCAGTGGGCCTGTGAAATTTATACCCTCAGATAGAGGAAGAGAGAGATGCACATGAGGACAGCTTGCCCTGGCCAGAGCAGAGACCCTGCTTTTCTCTCAATTATTTTATGTGACGCCGAACTTGATGCCGAGGCAACACACACGTGTCATCAGCTCGTGTGATACACGCATGTGTGTAAAGTGTTGCTGAAGATGAAGATGAAGTCACCTGTGCCAAACGCTGGGGACAAGTACCACAATGCAACAGAGGGGACCTCTCACTCATGCTTGGTATCTAGAAGTCACAGAACCTGCCAGAGCAAAAGCCACCAAATCTGGATATCAGAAAGTGTTTCTGTAGGGATGTCTGTCGAGTAGCAGCCTGTCTAGTACAGACAGATATGGCCCTGGTGACTTATATATTTATTCTGCTGTTGTGGGGATGGAGCCCAGAGTCCTGGACACACTAGGCAAATGCTCTACCACACAGTGACAGCTGCATCCTCACCGTAGCTACTGATCTTTGCAGTGTTGTTTTCGGTAGTTCTTGGCTAATTGTGATAGTTTGAGTGAAAATGACCCCTCCCCCCCCATGAGGCACTATTAGGAGGCATGGCTTTGTTGGATTGGGTGTGGCTTGTTGGAGGAAGTGTGTCACTGGGGGTGAGCCTTGAAGCTTCAAATGCCCAAGACAGGCCCGGTGTTTCTCTCTCTCTCTCTCTCTCTCTCTCTCTCTCTCTCTCTCTCTCTCTCTCTCTCTTCTGCCTGCCAAACCAGATGTAGAACTCTCAGCTACCTCTGCGTGTCTGCCTGCATGCTGCCATTCCTCTTGCCCTAATAGTGGACTAAACCTCTGAACTGTAAGCCAGTTCCAATTACATGTTTGCCTTTATAAGAGTTGCCGTGGTCATGGTGGCTCTTCACAGTAGTAGAAACCCTAAGACATATCTTTATACCTTCCCCTTGCCACCTCCCCTTGAACCCACCCACAAAGTTTGACCATCACAGTATCTACATGCCAACACAGCTCCTGTCTTGGAGAGTCTCTCCGTTAGTTATTTAGTTTAACACATAGCTATATAAGAAATGGATACCAATGATATCATCACCCTGTTTGAACCCTTGCCCCTGTCTCCAGGGCAGACCCCAGCATGCATTAGTAACTGGCCCGTGGCCTCTTTGTGGTTACCTAGCAGTACGCCTGTGGGCAGCTTGGCTGAGGGCTCCTTCATCCAGTCATCATTAGCGAGCTCTATCACAGCATCCACGGGCTCCACCTCAGTGCAGATCAGCTCCTGCACAGTGTCCTCGTCCCCTGTGGCCGGAGCAGACTTCAATCTCCTCACTAAGTCTGAGCTGAGGGGATAATCTGGTGGAGAGTCCCAGCTGGACATTGTGGTGTCCCTGTGCAGGGCCAGATGCCTTCTCTTCCTCTAATGCATGCCCAAAGTTAGCCCTGTCCCCAGAGCAGAACGGACGGCTATAAATAGAATCAGGGCTGGGTGACTGTCAGCGGGGGGAGGACCCAAGCTGCTTCCACCTTGCCTTCAGGGCTGAGGAGGCCTCTTCCAGGGGCCACTGTGCAGGCTGCTGGAGACATGGGCGCTGGGCCGTTCTGTGCATTTAGAGAAGTAGCAAAGCTCTTTAGGGGGAAACTCAAGAGGTGACTTTGCTTGTTTGAGAGGGTTGGATCAATTGCATATCTCATTGCTATAACCAAATACCTCACAGGAAGCAGCTTAAGGGAGGGCTGATTTTGCCTCATAGTTGGAGGGGCTACAGTCTATCCCAGCAGGGAAACCATGGTGACAGGAGCATGAGGCAGCTGGTCACATCACCTCTACAGTCATGCAGCATCAAGCAGATGGGAAATGGGATGAGGCCAGCCCCCATGACTCACTTCCCCCATTGAATCTCCACAATCTTCTACAACAGTGCCACCAACTAGGGACCAAGGATTCAAAAACATGAGCGTCTGGGGACATTTTACATTGAAACCACACTTCTAGGTAGCTTGGGTTGAACTCATCCTCCTGCCTCAGCCTCTGGATTGCAGGGATGACAATCATGTGCCTTTTGTACAGCTCAAAGGTATTGTTGACTGTCTCCTTTCTCAAAACTGAGGTTACAGAAATCTACCTGACCTGGTCTTGGGCCTTCTGCTGGATTGAGCAAGGCATATGCCGATGTTCTAGATTATGTATTTACTGAATGATTTACAGACACATGGTCCAGGGTGGCCTCAAACTCCTGATCCTCCTGCCTCCTCCTCCTGAGTGCTGGGATGTGAGTCTCGTGCCTCCATATCTAGATTTATGTGAGGCTGGGGATGGAACTCAGGTCCTCCTGCATGCCAGGCAAATGCTCTACCCACCGGGCTCCATCCCCAGAGCTGGCATTAGTGTGTTGAGTTCATGCTCTCACATGCAGGTGACTTGCTGGGAAGCTGGGGAGTGCCTCGGGGACTAGTGAACGTTGGGGAAGGAACATATAGAAGCAGTGGCATTGTGCAAGGCTGCCATCAAGCCCCAAATCAGAAGGGAGGTGAGGGCCCAACACTTGTTAGGCAGATAATAGGATGACAGTGTCTCAAAATACGGCCCTCGCCGATCTTAATTACCCAGCGATCTGCTGGGTGGTTAATCAGCGGCACATGCACTATGCTAATGACCCTGGCTAATTTTGTTATAATGTAATCCTTTATCAAGCCTGTGATGTATAAATTAGGAATTGAAATGTAAGTAACGCAAATTATATTTAAGGCAACATGCATTTCTTTATTTCAGTGTGAAAATTTCTCGCCTTTGCTTCTTTCTCTTGTGGATGAACTTTCCCTCGTCCCCACTCTCCATGATGTGAGAAAGGAAGTCAGTCACTCTAGCCACTCCCTGTACCCCACTCCGCTTATTTCTTAGACACCATGGATTTTGCTTTCTCCTTCAGTGGCTGTCTTTGAAAGATTCATGGTATGTATGACACTCATGGCAGGTAGATCCTGGCTTCCTCTGGTGATCTTGAGCATTCTTGATCATTTTAAACTTTTAAACCATCACTGGTGGGAACAAAAAGCCCCATATTTGAGGAGAACTTGCTTTTCTCCTCTTTGTATGTGCGTGGTGCGTGTATACATTTGTGTGTATGTGCATGTGCATTGTGGGTGTGCATGGACAGGTATGTGTGTCCTCATGTCTGTCTGTCTGTCTCTGTCTGTCCCTCTGTGTTTTTTCTCTCTCTGTGTATCTCTGTTTCTGAGTTTTTTCTCTCTGTCTGTCTCTGTCTCTGTCTCTGTCTCTGTTTCCCTCTCTCTCTCTCTCTCTCTCT
>NW_022196896.1:115613029-115632645 GCF_008632895.1 Mastomys coucha
TCTCTCTCTCTCTCTCTCTCTCTCTCTGTGTGTGTGTATAGGCCAGAGGTCAACATCAGGTGTTTTTATTTTTTTAATGGTTCTATCTTGTTTACTGAAGCAGGTCTTTCACTGATCCTGGATCCCACCACTTCATCTGGCCTGGCTGACTAGCAAGCCCTGTGTCTGCCCAGGGCTTAGCACCATGCCCAGCTTTTACGAGGGTGCTAGAGAAGGTAAGTCCTCAGGCTTGTATGATGGGTACTACACTGACTGAGCTAGCTCTTCAGACCTTTGTCTGAATAAATTTATGATTAAATTTAGCCAATTCTGGGATGTTGAGAGCTCTGTGGCACAAGATCTCCCTATATAGTCCAGTCTGGCTACAACTTGCTCCCTTCCTGCCTCAGCCTTCCAGGTGCTAGGGTTACAGGTTCAAGGTGGGACTTTTGGGAAGTGATTGGGATGAAATCCATTAGACTGCAGGCCCCATGATCGAGTCTTGGTGGCTTTGTACGAGAAAGAGAGAGTCACACCCAATGCTCACTGTCTCTTGTCCCCCATGACCATGCCACTTTGGAACTCTATCAGAAGATGGCCATCACTAGGTGAGACCCTTTGACCTTGTACTTCCAGACCCCTTGAGACACAAGAAAACCTTCTTCTTTATAAAGTCACCTGCTTCAGGTATTTTATTATAGCACCAAAGAAGAATCTAATTGATCCTTCTAGTGGCTAATCTACTGGCTTCCCTAATGGAGAGCTGGAGGAGCCAAGGACTTCTCAATCTGGCTGAACATCTCTATCATTCTTTCTAGCTGTGTCTCTCACACCTTGTCAAAAGGCAACAGTTTCAACCAAGGCATTAGAGTAAATGGGTTCACTGCTCTGTGGCAGGACTGGCTCACCCATCAGCCTAGTGGGTGGAAGAGTGGTTTTCATGGCTGCTATTTGTGTAACGAGGGAGCAGGGCCATTCAGTTTTCTCTATGGTTTGGTGGGCTGTGTCACTATCCAGGCACCTTAGGGATTTCTAGTGATTCTGAAGAGCTTGGCTCTGAAGTCTAAGCATTGCACTGTCTAGATAGAGACCGGACAAGCAAACCTCTGGATTTTCCACCAGCTCCATCCTCCACTTACTACTTCAAGACAGGGTAGTCTGGGATGGTCTTGAATTCATGGTGACCCTCCTGCCTCAGCCTCCTGTGGACAACCATACTTCACTGGTAAACCCTTTTGAATCCTGACTGAGGTCAGGTTCCCTTGCTGTGCTAAGAATATAACAAAACTTATGCTGTGGGCTGATGACAACTCTGGCTGATGACGGCTCTGGCATGAGCCTGCAGTTTTTCTAAGTTGAGTGGGTGTCATTGTGTTTTGTTTTCTCAGAGCTTAGTAGCTGGGACTTTTGCGTTCTTACTTGGCTCATGAGGAACCAGGCAGGAAGTCAGTGACTGAAGTCACAGTGCTTTGTCCTAGTTAGGGCGGTCATTGCTGTGATGAAACTCCATGAGCCAAAGCAACTCAGGGAGGAAAGGGTTTATTTGACTTATGCTTCTACAGCACTGTTCATCACTGAAGGAAGTCAAGACAGGAACATAAGGGCAGGAACCTAGAGGCAGGAGCTGATGGAGAGGCCGTGGAGGGGTGATGCTGATCAGCGTGGTGCTCTGGCTTGCCCAGCCTGCTCTCTCATAGAACCCAGGACCACCAGCTTAAGGGTGGCACCACCCACCATGGGCTGTACCCACCCACATCAATTACTAATTAAGAAAAATGCCCTATAGGATTTACTATGAGATCTTGTGTAGGGCATTTTCTCAAATGGAGGTTCCCTTCTCTCAGATGACTCTAGCTTGTGTCAACTTGACATAAAACTAGGCAGCGCACTGCTGTGCTTCCAGGGGACCTTTGTTCATCGTCCAGTAGCCATACAGTGACTCACAATAGCCTGTCACTCCAGCTCCAGGGTGTTGGAACATGGCCAAAGGAATGAAGCAAGGTGAACAAGGCCCTGAGGAACTGCGAGAGAGGATCCAGGAAAAAAGGCAGAGGGTGGTCTTTTACCTCAGGTTCACTTTGGTCCCTGAATTGTTCTTGGACTTGATCTTCTGCCTCCTGTGACAAACGTTTACATTCAATTTATAGGACGCTTTATTCTTGTTGGACGTCAGAACATAGCTATAGAACCCAATCTGGCCAGTGTACCCTAAATCTGGATATGGCCTCCTGCCTTGCTTTCATGCCTTCCTAGATATAATCTATAGTATGTGCCAGACGATTACGTTTCAATTGCTCTGTCCGGAGGGAGTTCTGGGAAAGGGCTTCTCTGTTAATATTTAGTGTGTTCTTCCTGGCGTTTATTTACGTGTTTTTCTGAACTCCAACAACCTTCCTCGGATCATTGTTTTCTTTGTTACATTCGTGTATAAAAAGTCCACTGAAGCTGAAGTAAGTTGTCAACGGCATCAGACTGGAGTCCTCCCCATTCTTTCAGGTCCACAGATCGCAGGACCAGCAGACAAGATCTGCACAGGTCAGCTGAGATATTGACCCAGGGGATCTGACATCCCTTTCTGACCTCCGTGGGCCCCTGAATTCCTGTGTACATACCCTCTTACAGAGACACACACGTGCCCATAATTAAAAGTGGTAGAAACAAGTGTTGGCAGGACCACTTGATAATCTTTACTACCCGTTTCTTTTACAGCTTGTAATAAGCTAGAATAAAAGCGCGAGAGGGACTATCTCTGTGAACGTAATAGCCGCCGTGCTCGCCAGTGTGTGGATATATTTTTCACTACTGTCAAGAGGAAAAAGAAAGCCGCTCACTGTCCCCATTTCCTGCCTGTCTTGGCTTGGAACCAATTGAAAGGAGGCACCAGACCTAGGGGGTCAGCATGTCAGCCTCATTACCGAGGAAGCCAATTGCAGGATGTGCCTTCCCATCTGAAGCCAGGTGATCTTTTCTAACAACCTCTGAAGACGACGACATTCACAGTCAATAGCGGCTTCCTCCTCCCACACCTGTTTAAGGCTGGCCCTTTCCAGGAAGCAGAAGGAGCAAAGGATGCTTCTCCGTAGCAGAGCCAAAGAGTCCTCAGAAGGGGCAAAGCCACACAGCGAACTCGTTCTCCTAAAAATACTAAAGTACCCACCAGGGGAATGCCTGGGAAATGAGGGGCCGGCCGGGAGCCCTGGGAGTGTCTCCTGGATGCAAGTTGATAGGTGCGACTTTGTACATAAGGGAGCCTGAGGCTAAAGGGACCCCAGCAGTGTTCTCCCTTCTTTGAGAAGTTTTAGAAACTGAGCTCAGACAGAAACAGAAAATCAAAACAACACGTATCTTAAGAATCCCAAAATGACAGGGCTGAAGACATGGCTCAGTGGTTAAGAGCTCTGACTGCTCTAGCAGAGGGCCCAGGTTCAGTTCCTAGCACACATATGTTGGCTCATAATGGCCTCTGCAAGCTCTTACACACATGGTGTGTGTGAGCATCTGCACGTGCACACAAACAAATACTCCAAAACTTGAGATGATCGATCACTATCTGCAGACGATACTGCTTGTTAGGAAACACAAGGACTACGGAGATGGCTCAAGATGTAAAGTGTTTGCCGCACTTGTCTGAGGATGTGTGATTAGGTTCTTAGCACACAGGTCAGAAGCCTGCTGTGTATCTGTAGCTCCAGTGCTGGGTAGGCATAGGCAGGAGGGTCCCTCAAACTAAACTGGGAAAATCTAGCTGGATGGATAAGACCTGGATTGAGAGAGAGGTTTTGCCTTAAAGAATAATCTGGAGAGAGACTGAGGAAAATGCCAATGTCAGCTTCTGGCCTCCTCATGTATCTGCATGTGTGCGTGTGTGCGTGTGTGTGCGTGTGTGTGTGCGTGTGTGTGTGTGTGTGTGTGTGTGTATGTGTACATCTGAGCACACACATGCCCACACATGCACACACAGAGAAGAGCATACAAGCAGACCAACTGAAACATATTTATTAGCACACATAAAATATTCAGTAAGTAAGAGTATTACCCTACAAAATGTCAAAAATAATAGCTTTTCTATAGACCAACAAAGTAGAAAATTGGACAAGGTGTGAGGAGGGACTCCTAAAAATCAAATCACATCAATGTTGAGGAAATTTAACAAAAGAAGAATGTTGGGAGAAAAAAAACACTCAAGTAACCCAAGTAAGTCCTGGCTACAGAGGGGTGTGGAGTAGCAACAGAAGAGTCCTGGGCAAACAAGCCGAGGACATTTACAGCATGTGTTAGTCAGGGCTCTCTAGAGTCACAGAACTTATGGTAGTCTCTGTATAGTAAAGGAATTTATTGATGACTTACAGTCTGTAGTCCAACTCCCAACAATGGTCAGCAGCAGCTGTGAATGGAAGTCCACGGATCCAGCAGTTGCTCAGTCCCACAAGGCAAGCAGGAGAAGCAGAGGGAGCCTTCCTTCTTCCAATGTCCTTATATAGGTCTCCAGAAAAAGGTGTGGCCCAGATTAAAGGTGTGTTCCACTACACCTTTAATCCCAGATGACCTTGAACTCGGAGATCTTCCTGTCTTAATCTTCTGGGATTCATAGCCACTATGCCTCAAGATCTCCATGCCAAGATTCAGGTCGGAAACTTGTATCTCTCAGCCTCCAGATTAGGGCCACAGGTGAGCCTTCCAATTCTGGATTGTAGTTCATTCCAGATATAGTCAAGTTTACAACCAGGAATAGCCATCACACAGCGGATTCACAAGGAAGCAGAATTACCCCTAAATCATTCAGTAAGTAAAGAAATACAAGTTTCAAGGAAACATTCAATTGACAAAGGACAGCTTGTACCCACCAGGGGCAGACATAAAGATACGGAGGGTAGAATGTCCTGCCTGATTTCACGTTTGGAAGTGTGCATATGAAATGGTGCAGAAAGAAAGGAAAGAGTCTAGTTGTTGCATTAATGGTCATTGCCAAACAAACATTTGCAGCTTGTCACTTTTCTGCATGAAAATGGTGCTAGGTCTGTCAATAGTTGGTGCTGGGAATAGATCCCAACACCTCATGTGCTGACTTAGTTAGGGTTTCATTGCTGTGAAGAGACAATGACAATGTTTGTATAAATGAAAACATTCAGTTGGGGCTGGCTCACAGTTTCAGAGCTTTAGTTTATTATCATCACAGGGAGAAACATGGTAACAAGCAGGCAGATGTGGTGTTAGAGAAGGAGCTGAGAGTTCTACATCTTGATCCACAGTCAGCAGGAGGAGTCTGTGTTTGTGTGTCACAGTGGGCATAACTTAAACATATAAGACCTCAAAGCCCACCTACACAGTAACACACTTACTTCAACAAGGCCACACCCATTCTGATAAGGCCACACCTCCTAATAGCACCACTCCATTATGCATCAAGCACTCAAACACGAGTGTTACCTATTTGAACCATCACATATGGTAACTGTGCAGTGTTCTACTGAGCTAGATCTCCAGCTCCCAAAGCTGTTTTTTTAAAAAAAACAATACATTTGTGAGAAAAGCTTAGAAAATGTTGAGTTGTAGTAAAAACAGTGGCTCAAAGGCAACAGGAGAGTGAGAGCGAGGTATGGGCATGGGGATTGGAGGGTGATGGAGCAGAGTGTCACAATTGTCCTCTGTGGATGCTGGGTCTTAAAACTGTTGAGCCGGAGAACCGCTATTTGTAGGAGAGTGAGCCCTTTCTCCAGGGGCGTTCTTCTTCGGGAGGGACCACTTGATGAACCCCTGCAAACTGGAACCAACCCAAACATTCACAAGAGGGAACTGGTTCAGTAAGCTGTGGCGCGTTGATACTGCGGGCTCTGCATCGGCATGAGAGCGAGAGAGTGCTGTGATGGTGGGGTATTTAATGGCACGGAAATTTGCTTACTGTTTATTGTTAAATGAGAATCTGTTTTTAAACCGTGTGAGGAGTGAGTTTGATCACTTCAGGGGAAAGATTGGCAGGATTTTTTAAAAATTTTTACCTGAGTTTTAAAAAAATAGTGAAAAGCAGAAAAAAAAAAGAGATGTATTCAATGTGGTCACATTGTGGAGAGGGACAGAGAGATCCAGTGATCCCACAAAGTCTACCTTTGAGGATCTGGAGTGAGGCTGAAGTTTAAGTAGAGGACAGAGTTGTGCATATCTAAGTAGTCTCCCAGATAAGTTATATTCCTACCCTCTACTGACCCATCATGTCTCCTCTGCAGATCACTCTAACAAGCTGTAAATATCTTCTTTGAGAAGTTTCCCTTCTGACTGGTTCAGGCACTTTTCTGTAGTGTAGGTTTTGTTTTTGTTTTTGTTTTTGTTTTTGTATTTGTTTTTGTTTTCAAGAGAATACTTTTAGATGCAGCTCACATGCAGTTTCTAGGTAATGCAGATTTTTGTTTTTTGCATAAGATGTGTCTTTCAAATGGTTACATGAGTCAGTAAATGCAAGGAAAAGTCAGTTAGAAGGTGGTTGCCAGACAAAGAAGGCTCAAGGGTCAATTCCACTTGTGGGTGGCTGAGAGATAGGAGTAGGGGGAGGGGCTTCCTAAGCCCTGACCATGAGAGGAGACCTTGAGCCTCTGGACTCCAAAGGCCAGAGTTGCAAAGACAGAACCATTGTTTTGTGAGGTGGAAGCTCAAAGCCACCCCACCCTGGTCCCTTTTCTTTAGGCTTCCTCTGGTTTTTGACAAGCTTCATGCAGCTGACTGCTCAAGGCCTTCCATACTTGGATGGCTAGAGTGGATTAACAATGTAAGAGGTCAGATTCGTCCTGCTTTTCTAGACAACTGAGCGATGGTAGAAGAACAGAGACAGTGAGGGTCGGGGGAAGGTTGAGACCCACAGGCCGAATGGCTGTGGAGCTAGGAGGGCCTCACCTGAAGGAGAAAGGTGAGCTCAGCTTTGGCCACCCACGCATGTGGACTTACAGAGCTGCAGATTTGGGTCAGTGTGGTTTAATAACTACGTCTTCCAGAATTCTCTAGACATTTTTTTTCAAGTTTTACATTTATTTTACTTTTTTTTTGTTTCCTGTGTATTGGTGTTTTGCCTGCCTGCATGTCTATCTGTGTGAGGGTGTCAGATCTCCTGAAACTGGGGTTATAGAGAGTGATGAGCTGCCATGGGGGTACTGGGAATTGAACCCAGGTCCTGTGGAAGAGCAGCCAGGGGCCTCTTAATCACTGGACCTTCTGTCTCCCAAGGCCTTCACATTTTAGTTTTTTGAGGATATAAATGTTTTGCTTGCACATATATATGCATGTCATTTGTATACAGAGGTCAGAAGAAGGTGATGGATCCCCTGGAACCGTAGTTACAGACAATTGTGAGCTGCCATGTAGGTTCTAGGAACTGAACCTTGGCCCTCTTCAAAGCCAGTGCTCCTAACTGTTGTTCTGTCTTTCTAACCCTCTTCTTTCAGGACTCGTGTCTGGAAGAACAAACACAGGGCATCAGTAATAAGATTACCCAGGAAACAGAGAACGTGGAAGAGAGGATGAAAGGACAGGAGTCTTGACACGGTGACGCTTGATACTCGGACGTGGAGAGGAAGGGGCTCCATAGGCAATGGGAGGGACTGCCCAGAGAGGTGGAGGTTTGCATGGAGCCAGTACAGGCAGGAATACAGATGTGAAGCAATACAGTGACTCTGAGGGCAGGCTTTCACACAGAGACTAAGTTTGGAGCAGAGACTATGGGTCAGGCATTGTGGGAGATTAGAGCTTCTCACAAGGCAGAAGTTCGCTGAGAGGGACCTCACTTTACTGAGGATGCTGCCGACAGAAGGGGACAGAGGAGCAGGTGATCTGAGAGCCAGGGCCACTGGCAGGGACACTCCATGGATGCTGGAGAGATGAGACAGTTGAAAGCTGTCCCCCATCCAGACTGTTGAGAGTTCTCATGGTGTCCTCTCTTCTGCAGAAGAAAAGCTGAAGTCACTTTCCTCGAGCAGGGCATGATGCTATGATGGGCAGCTGATTCACAATAAGGAAGATTAGAAATGACTCTCTCTCTCTCTCTCTCTCTCTGTGTGTGTGTGTGTGTGTGTGTGTGTGTGTGTGTGTGTGGCTGTTGTAGGGACAGAAGCTCATGGGGAGCGGGGAGTGAGGAGTGGAGTGAGTAGAGTCAGATCTGTGAGTTAAAAAGTCAGTAGAACTTGGAAAGTGGAAATGTATTTGTCCAGATTGAGGTAGGGAAGAGAGAGAGAGAGAGAGAGAGAGAGAGAGAGAGAGAGAGAGAGAGAGAGAGAGAGAGAGAGAGAGAGAGAGAGACAGAGACAGAGACAGAGACAGACAGAGACAGACAGAGAGACAGAGACAGAGAGACAGAGGGAGAGAGAGACAGAGAGAGAGAGGGAGGGAGGGAGACAGAGAGAGAGAGGGAGGGAGGGAGACAGAGAGAGAGGGAGGGAGAAAAAGAAAAAGAGGGAGAGAGAGAGGGAGGGAGAGAGAGAGGGAGGACTGGACACTGGAAGCAGACTGGGTCCCTGGTTCCCGACATCAGTTGTCAGTGAGGAACTGTTCAAGTTTTCTGGAGACGTCTTGTGACCCTGGGAGAATATGGTTTGAGGAAGGTTAATCTGGCATAATTTATGGGCAGGAGAGGAAAGGGGACCCTGGGAATAAGGAGAACACTCCCTTGTCACAGACATCTAGAAGAATGGCTAATGACTGGCAAAACAATGAGATTAAACAATCCATTGATTGTGCATTTAAACTTCTAATTTTAAATCTAGCACACTAATTAAGCATAAATTATTTTGCCATTCAAATGTATTCTGGTTGAAGCTTTCTCGCTGTTGGAGGTGACAGGGGAGGAGGGTGGAGGGGAAGTAACCTCGAGTCAACAATCAGCATTGTGTCTGCTTCCCCCAAGGGCTCTAGGTTGTGTGGCTTCACCCGAGGGTCTTACCTCTGCATGTGCAACTGGGGCCAAGTCCCAGTCTCTGAGATATGCCATTCTTAAAGGTGGACAAAAGCTGCCTTGGCCTTTCTAAGTCCTTGACTTGCCAAAGACATCTGAAGTGGAGCACAGGAGCCAGATGCTTCCCCGAAAGAACAAGCCAGAAGGTAAACCAGATACCAGACTGCATATATAGCCTCTAAACAAGATTGCATGGGGCACTAGCCATTGTCCTTGTGGTAAGCCAGGAGATGTGTGTCAAGTTTAAGTGGGCAGAAAGAAGTGGAGTATCTTCAGCCCCCCATGATGGACCAGACTGAGAAGAAGCGGGATAAAATGGAAGGGGAGGCAGAGAGGCAAGGCATGGTCCCTGTTCCCTTATGCTTAGAGGTGTGTCTGAGGACCCATGTCTTCACAGAGCTACTGTTGCTCTCTGACCTCTGGGGTGGATTCATTCTTCACGGCAGTCACATTACTTCACCTGCTAGACAAAGCCACATTTGGGGTGGGAGTAAGCTCGCTTTCCTGGCCAGCTGACCCAGAGATGAGCCGCCATTTCTGAGAGGGAAATGCTGAGCGATTGATCTGATTGGTCTGAGTTGAGACTCAAGCAAAATGAGTTCCTCTGAGATGGTGAAAGGTACAGTGTGACATCATTATCCCGTGTGAGCTTTGCGACAAGACTGAAAAGCCAACCAGACAACCACGAGTCTGTAGGATTAAAGATAAGAAACAAAAGGGAACTGATCAGGTGATATTCGGGCAATGACATCATTGAAGAAGATGTCTGGGAACTCGGGTCTCATTCTGGAGAACTCCTGGAAGTGATGAGACTGAGTCTAGTCTGGAACAATGGATGACACCAAGAGGTGGATGAAGTAAGGGTAGATCATCAGGATACTAGGAATATAGTGGTGAACCAGAGAAGGTCCTCACATCATACAACACAGGTACCAGCTTGTCGGTGGAGGGCAGTGAACTCACTCACACATGTCAGAGATCACAAGGTGGAGCAAAGGAAGATGAGGGCTAGGGAGTGCTGTGGAGGTGTGTGGATGCTGTGTAGGATGGCTATCTTTTGATTGGGTGACATTGGGACACTATAGGAAGAGTTGGAGAAAGCCATGAAGATACAGTGGTTTGGGGTGGCAGGGGGACATTCCGTGCACTTCTATAGCAGAGACAAAGGCACCTGAGCAAGGGCTATGCTGGGCACGTGTGAGGAATAGCCAGAGCTAGAGCAGAATGAGGCCCAGTGAGTGGCCTCCATCATGGAGGGGCTTCAAGGTCATTGTAAGGACAGTGGCTCTTCTAGAGGAGATGGGAGGGTCTGGAGCAGCAGGCAGGAAGTCAGGGCAGACTGTAGGAAGACGAACCTTGAGGAAGGAGGGTGAAAGAGGGGGCAAGAGGAGCGGAGGGAGCACGTGGTTTTCATGGACTCAGCTGGGGAAGGCTGAGAGGAGAGCTTTGTGGAGTTGGATGTGGATGTGGACTTTTGAAGAGCCAGTTGCCCATTCTGTGTCCAAGGGAAGGACCGAGTAGGAGAAACACACCTGCAAGTTTAGTTACAGAAAAACACGGGGATGGGGATTTGAAGTGATTGGCATGTAGATGACATGTGGGACATTTTACCTGGAGTGCTGTTATCCAAGGAATCGGAATGGTCTAGGGGATGAGGATCAGGCAGCTAGGAAAGGGAGGTGAGGGGTTACCACAGGCAAAAAACAGGGGCACGGTTAAGTCCTCTCCCCTCCCTTCATCTCTATGGCCCGAGTTTTGACAATGCATCTGGCCATGGAGTCACCCATTTCAGTACCAACACCTTGGGGAAAGAGAGGGAGTGGAGGCAATGTTGTGGTGAGTGCTGGGCAGTGGGACTCTCCGCTGTGCTGGTGGCATGGAAGTCTTTGAAGCGTTCTCTAGCTGGAAGCTCAGCAGTGAGCACCAGCCTAGAAAAGGCATCTGAGACACAGATGGGTTGGATGTGGCTCTGTTTCCCCAGGATGATGTCCCATAGAAGAACAATGACGAGCCTCCCACAAAGGAGACATTGTCCTCAGAGATAGGAAAACCCTAAACAAACCCAAAAATCCTTCAGGCTGTATTCACACAGTTGAATCTCCCTATTTTAAAAAAAAAAATACTTTATTTTAAAATTGGTGTGTGTGTGTGTGTGTGTGTGTGTGTTCATGTGTAGGCACTTATGAGTGTAGGTGCAGTTGAAGGCCAGAAGAGAGCGCCGGATCCCCAGGATCTGGTGTCTTAGGCACCTGTGAGCTGTCCAACACCTGAGTGCTAGGAATTGAGCTGAACTCCTCCATAAGAACAAGATACTCCTTTAATCACCGAGCCACCTCTCCAGCTCCGAATTCTCTCATTTTAAGCGAGTAGTTTGAGTTTTGACAAATGTATCTGGTCTTGGGCACACTGTTTAAGATAAGGATCAACTCTAGTGGAAAAACAAATTCTTCCCCAGCTGTTGACTGCTCTTGAGCAGTGCTTCTGCAGTCGCTTGAAGCAGCTGTGCTGAACAGTTCAGCAGTTAGTGAACAAAGGCCCGAGTCTGGCTTTGTGCACAAGTTGGCAAGGCAGTCTTTATCACCTATAGTGTTCATGGAGAAGCTTGCCTGCCAGGTCATGGTGGGGCGTGGGATTCCCCCGTGAGTGTGACTAGAGAGACCGAAAGTCCATCCAAGCACAAGTCTGGCTTGCTTCGAGACTGATCACATTTCAGACTAGTACGGTATAGTACAGTACAGTACCATGTTGCTCTTGGTGAATTGCAGATTACTGTCTGTCTTCGGGCTCAACTCCATTTCTGAAAGGTCTCAGATCCTTCCCTGTAAGGTATTATAGGATGGAAACCCTTCCCTGGAATAAGGGAGTGTCCCTATCCTAGCTTCTACCACTGCCCTGGTACCCAGGGATGCTGGGAGGGGCTTCCCTTCAGGGAATCACATCAACCAATATCCATAGAGTACTCACTGTCAGTGAATGAAGGGACCATTTCCATTCTAGGGATCATCTTTACTGGCCACTTAGAGCATGCAGGAGGTGGCTTTACTCTCTCTTCCTGAGCAATGGCTGGAGGCACTGCACCGATCAGCCAGCAGTAGGCAGCACTTCCTTTACCACTGCCAATAGCTGCTTGGCCTGGGCTCATATTCAGGCCTGGAAGACTTAGGGAGGTGAGCCCCAGCAAGTAGTGACCAAAGAGATCTGTATACTTACTCTGTGAAGGAGAAGTGGGTCTGGCTATGGAGGTGGGACCTGGGGTTTAAGTGTAACTAACACAGACATCGTAGCCTTTGAAGTGGATCTGGGTTCATATCGCATCAGGCATGTGTGAATTGGTTTTTCGGTCTCTCAGTGGTCTTGTCTGTAAAGTGGGAGACCATGACACTTCTGTGGGCACCAGCACCTGGACAGCTCTGACTTGGATTTCATTGGCCAGATTCTGTGACCTTGTGGGTGACAGGGTTGGGGCAGAGTGTCTCTTTTTGTAGATCATGTAGCCAAAGCTCTCTCTGAGCTTCCATGACTTCCTCTCTGTGTCGAGGAGAAGAACTGAGGCTCCTCCCCTCTGAGGAACATGGCTAAGGACAGAATGTGAGGTCTCATAGGTCAATCACCAAAGCCAAGGCTGGATGTAGGGTAAGATGAGGTACTGTCATTTGTCCCTGTCTCAGTTTCTTTTCTATGTCAGTAGTATCTCCAACTTATGTGCAGGGTCCCGTTTAGATGTGAGATTCTCCTAAGGCAAAAAGGAGTGTCCCCCCTCCAAAATGGAAGGGGTTTCTCTGACTGCTCAGAGTGCTGCAGGGTCAGCCAGTCTGGCTGGATGCACTGAGCCTTTGCCTCCTGTGTCTAGTTTGGTTGGAGACGTTCTTGCTGGTGATCATCAGCTGCACTGTCAGACTTGGCAGCTCTCTGCAGGTCCAGCAATCAAACCAAGACAGCCTCTGGGTAGATGGAAGTGGCCACCAGGAGCCAGTCAGAGTTTGAGAGGACTGAGGACAGAGGAGGGTGGAGTTGCCCTTGTCAAAGGACAGGGCAGCACCAGGATGAAAATGTGAGTATGTATGAATGCACGTGAAACAGGGCAATCTGAACAAGAGCCTCGTGTCAACGCCAGTATTTC
Source organism: Mastomys coucha (assembly GCF_008632895.1). NCBI lineage: Eukaryota > Metazoa > Chordata > Mammalia > Rodentia > Muridae > Mastomys > Mastomys coucha. The sequence goes on from NW_022196896.1 coordinate 115,626,058, forward strand.
TGTGGTGTTGCACTACGTTTTTTTTTTAAACATTTAATTGTAGTTGTGTGTGTGTATGTGTGCATCTGTGCATGTTCACATGTGTGTGGGCACCTTTGGAAGCCAAAAAAAGGGCATCAAACACCCTGGAGCTGGAACTGTAGGCTGTTGCTAGCCATTGACATGGCTACTGAGAACGGAGTGCAGTTCTTTGCAAGAACCACAAGTGCTCTTAGTCTCAGAACCTCGTCTCTGGCCCCTGTATGCTTTTGTAAGGCATTGCCTCAAGGAAATCTGGGAAAAGACCCATAGAATCCCCCTCTACTCTTGTGTTATTTATTACAATTCAGTGTAAATGGACAGTGATCTAAAGTGGTGTGTATATGTGTATTCATGTACACGTGTGTGTTTGTATGTGTGTAGGTGTACATGGGTGTGAGGGTGTGCATATGTGTATGCATGTTTGTATGTGTGCAGGTGCACATGTGTGTGAGGGTGTGCATGTGTGTATGTATGTTTGTATGTGTGCAGGTGTACATGTGTATGAGGGTGTGCATATGTGTATGCATGTTTGTATATGCATATGTGCACATGTGTGTGAGGGTATGCACATGGAAGCCAGAGGACAACTTCCAGTGTTGTTACTCAGATACTGTCCACCTTGCTTTGGAACTCACTGAGTTGTTTAACCTGGCCAACGAACCTCAGAAATCCATTTAGCTCTGCTTCCTGTTGGGATCAGTGAAGGAACAAATGCCCCTCCTCAGAGGGGTGAGCCTCATGTCTGCAAACAGAGATATGGGTCCCATATGGCATCACACCGTACCAGAGCTGGTGCCTGTGGCAGTTCATTGTAGCCATGTGGCTTTGCAGGAGTCCAGAGCCTCAGGCAGACAATACACTGATGTCTTCCAGGTGCCCCAGGTGCTGCCTCAGGTGCTGCCCCAACTGCTGTCTCACCCAGGTGCTGCCCCAGCTGCTGTCTCACCCAGGTGCTGCCCCAGATGTTGTCCAGTGCCAGGGACCTGTGTAGGTTCTCTCTGTCCCACCATCACTCATCTCCTTGGCATCAGGTAACACGGAGGATGAACAGCTCTGTCCTCCCCAAATCAGTGGTCTACTGTGGACTCTTTCCAAGTCGAAGGAATCTAATTTATGCAGTAAACTTCCCCTCTACACTCACAAGCTGGGCCCTGTCTGCAATCTGAGGGGCTCCTCTCAGAGACAGAGTCTGGTGGGCTAGCTGGAAGGTGTATTTCTGCACTATAGCCGTTCTGAGACCTGCAGAGAGGTGGCAATGTGATAAGTCTCCTGTCCAAACTTCCAGAGTTCCATGGCAGTTGGTCCTTTTGGACTGGGGAAGAAGGTTCAGGGAGATTCAGGAGGACCACCTAAAAATACACAAAATACTGTGGGAGAAACTGGCATGTGTTTCTAACCTCCAAGCAGCTCTTAGTGACCTGAGTACAGTCACATGTCCCCTGTCTTCTGGTTCCTGTTAAGATCTGCGCCCCCCCCCCAACCCCCAGCCATTCTCTACCCTAGGGAGAACCAAGAATGAGAGAAGCTTTGAACAATCCTACTCAAGGGGCTCCAATTTACCTCTTGGGTCAATGGGGGACCTTTAGGGATTGTGTAGGGCCCTAAAGTAATTGTCCAAGATAACTAGACACCCTTAAAAGTGACCACTATGTTATATCTAAAGAGGAAGATTTGCACCATGGTAGGCCCTGGCGGCACAAATCTGATCTGGGGGTGATGATGAATAGAGCTTGTATAGGTTTGCTTTAGAGATCCACGAAGCAGAGGTTGTGTGGGTGTCCCCTTGAGGCGAACCCTGTGTAACAGTCCGAAAGCTTTCCCCATGCGAGTGGTGGTTTCATCCACACAGGGATGGAGGCTATGAGCTGAGTGACTGACCGTGTCTGCTCGGCATGGGGACATGGCTAAGCGTCCTTGGCCATTAGGAGTGTCACGAGAAAGGAGCCTGGCTGCCACTCTCTGCAGGCACAATGGACACTTGGGTCTTTTCCACACCCAGATGTCTTTCTTCCATTCATCAGTTGGTGAGGGGAGAGGCTGGGGCTGGGTCCCTCCTCTTCAGAAAGCCCACAGTTGGGCTAGTCTTACCATCATCAAGCTTGCTGCCAAGTTGAGAAAGCCAGGCCCCCTCAATGGTAGCCGAGACACTAGCCCTCCACAACCCTACCACTGGTTGACCTCGGAATGAGCCATTCTTTCTCACTTTTTCTGGGCCTTGAGGAAAAGGCAGGGCTGTTTTCCCTGTGGCGACAGTTGTCCCAGTCCAAGCATTGATCCCATGGAGGATGGCACAGGCTAGTCTCCATAGGAACAAACAACCTGACCCTGGCAGCCCTGAAGTTTCTCTCTGTCCGTATTCCCGCCACCTCGCCACAGGGGCAAACACGGAATCGCGATGATTCGGTTTTGATTTGTTTTTTTTTTTTTTTTTTTTCATCAGCTCATTACCAACGACGCTATTTAATCCTGGTTGCGCAATAATCCTTCCCCCTGTGTATGAACGAGTATGTATTATGCGTGATTCAAAGCCCCTTGAAGCTATGAGTGAAAAGACTCTGCATAGGGCAGAAATAATTTGCAAGACCAACTTGGGGTAGAGTATTCTCAAATGAACGCCAGTGGGTCCCACAGCTTTTACAGGGCCAGGCGGGCAGCGCTGGCGAAGGGCTGCGTGACAAAAGGCCTTGGCTGGGTGCATTATAATTTGCTCTAGTCAGTTCCAAAGTACTCGCATTTCCAACGATGAGAGGGAAATACCGATGGCACAGGACGTGGGCATTGTGCTTAGGATAAATACCCACACAAAGGCGAGGTGAGGCGATTTCGGATGTCTTGTTGGGGAGAACGTAATTAAAAGTACTTTTGAGAAGGCTTTGAAGTCTGGGGCTCACCGTTTTAGAGAAAGGTAGTGTTCCTATCAGTTGCTCTGCCAGTCACAGAACACGAGCAAATTGGGAAAGTTGTGGAGGCAGAATCAATTAGTTTCCACTCAGAGGGATGGTGTCTCCTCTGTCTTGGCTGTGGGTCAGTACCAGTCTTACTGGTGGGGACAGTGGACCTCGAGGGGTGCTGGCTATCATCACAGTCACCAGTGTACATGGTGGAGAGCCCTCAGAGCACCCTGGGATCAGCCCAGGCCTAGTCTTACTTGACTACCCTAAGGAGAGACACCTCACTCCTCAGAACCCTGTGCTCCTTGCAGCCTGGACAGTAGCTCACGGGCTCACGGCCATGTAAATGGTACCACCCCACTCCCAACTGCCAGTATCTGAAGTGGTTCAGTGCTGTGGAGGTGATCTGTGAATGTGGGTGTCTGACAGGAGCTGGAAGCTTGCCTCTTCCTCTCAGGGGAGTGGCTTCAGAGTAAGCTCCACTTCATATCTATTCTTCCCATTAGCCTCCTTCTGGATCTCACGGCCAGGGAGAGCCTGTGCTTATCGCATGCTCTTTAAGCTGCTGTCAGCAATCCTGTGTCTGCTCTGCATCTCCAGATTTGACTCGGTCCTTACCCTTTGTGTCCCCTTCCCCAGCATCCTGAAGTTTGAGAGCCACTGTGGCAGAAAAGGGTGGCCATAGGTGGCCAAGCAGACAAAAGACTCTAGGACAAGGTAGGGCAGAGCAAAAGGGACAAGCCAGGGCAGCTGGATTGTGGATTTGGTAGTTGGACAGGGGGCTGTGTGAAGCTGTATCAATCTCTGGTGTTTGTCGTGACTTTGTGGTTGGCCATGGGTGTCACAGACACGTGGGTGTCTGACCTGGCACTATGCCAGGACTGGAGAGCAGCAGCTAGGAGTGAAGTCAGACTGCAGGTCTGGGTGACTGGGATGGGTAGCCTTCTTTCCCTCCTGTTCCTTGTCCTCTGGTGATTTTATTCTACAAATGCTCCAAGGCCACCTTTACTTCCTTGGCCATTGGTCAGCAAAGTATGTGTTCATTTGCCACCCTGTCACAATCAATTGATTTATTAAAACTTAACATTCCCATCGCTTGATAGGTTATCCTCTTAAAACTACTCTGAAAGTTTGTAGAGGTGTTTCCCTGGGATATGCTGAGAGAAGACGCTAGTACAAAAATTAAAGTTAAAATAGACTATAGGGCCAAGACACCACACACCCTTCCTTCAGCAGCCACTGATGGTTCTTAAGAATCAGTCCTCCCCTCTCCAGAGCTTCACGGGGGCATCGTGGTGGCTCCGACTCCATTTCTCCTCAGCAATACTTGAGTGTCATAAGTCACACATATTTAATTGTAATCATAAATATATATTATATGCTATATAGAAAGGACCTATCAAAAATTTAAAAAGTGACAATGAAAATAGGCATTTCTATGAGCCTACAGAAGACAATTGACTTCGGCACACACCTTTCTGATTCCATTTGCACACATAAATCCTGAAGTGCATTGTAGTAAACATTTTTCATACAACTGCCTTTTAGCTTAATTTTGGTAACTATTAAGTGATAAAACTTCAGAGGAAACGTACAGTCTTCATGAATAAATTGATAAATAAACCAGGCTGAAAAAAAACCAAAGAGTTTTCTTTGTTCTGAGAAAATTAGAGAGACTGAATGAGGTCACAAAAAAGAGTAGAAGAAATAAAAAATACCAGAAATCAATAAAAATAAAAAAACAATAGGTACAATCCAAGTCCAAAAATTGACACTTTGGGATTTTTGTCTTTATAGTTAAGAAAGATAAAAGACCCTAAGAAGCTGGTGAAGGAGATGGAGAAGGCAGAGGCAGCCAACACCAGAATGCAATGCAGTGTGAGCTCACAGACATCAACACTGGGGCTGTTTGAATCTTACACAGGTTAAACACGAGAAGAGGATGTTGTGACAGCTCTATGCTAAAAATGTGAAAGCTAGAGGAAATAGGTGCATTTCTCAGAAATACGACTTCCCAAAACTGACACTAGAGGAGGTAGAAAATCTGTGGTCTTATCCCACACTGAGAAATGAACTCTGGAAAGAATCCTTTCTCCAAAAATGACTCCTTACCTGTGAATGCTACCAAACCATTAAAGACACCAGAGTGCTAATTTTGTAGAGGTCCTCTGAAGCATAGAAGAAGAAAGAATACTTTTTACTGACGTCTATGAAATCTTGGTGTGAAAGTCTAGTCAAGACTGTGTATGAGAAGTGCGTTCACAGTGGTTTCATGTAAGAACATATACAACAGTTTAAGCAACAATATTACCAAATAGGATCTGATGATGTGCAGAACAGAGAGCAGATTGCAAACACAAGCTTGGACGTGAGAACACAAGGCTGGTCAATCAGTTGTTATGCAGTCATTGGAACAGCTTTGTTTAGCACAGTAACAGTATCAGATGTCAAAGATCATGTGGAGAAACGGGCACCCATATACTGCTGTTGAAAATATAGTTTTTGCCAGTGTAGAAATTTCTTCTATCATATTTGGGTATTTGTCTCAAATTTTCATGGGAGAACTCACCCCAAACCCCATTCACAAATGCTTGTAGCAGCTTTATTTGAGATGGTAAAAACAAACAAACAAAAAACCCGAACACCATCATCTGTCTGTGTTAGAAGAATGAGGGAGTGAACTGTGTGACATCTGCAGTGTGGAATGCGAAAAACACAGGATCACTGCTACACAAATAATCTGGGATTCCTTCATGCAATCACACTGAGTAAAGAAAGCCACTTGCATAGATTCTGCCTAATTACCCACGTAGGCAGCTCTCTGTATACAACAGCGTTACACAAACAGAGGACAGCTGTGGTTACCTGGGGCTAAAGAGTTGTAGGAGGGAAGAGGACTTGCTTATAACAGCGTGGTGTGAGAAGGGACCTTCTGCTGTTAGAGTTGCTCTTGTGTTTTGACAATGGGCACAGATACACAAGATAGACAGATGGCAAAAGTTACATAAAGCTCGATGATATGGCTGGCCTAGTTGGGTAGGTTGCTGTGTGTGTGTGTGTGTGTGTGCGCGCGCATGTGTGTTTGATGTGTGTGGGGATCCTTGTCCTCAGCTTTTGAGTGCTAGAATAATATGGGTAAAATGATACCGATAAAGTCTGAATAAAATCAGTATGTTTTAATGACGTAATAGTTATATACAGTGTTACAACTGGTGGGTAGTCAAAGTATACAGGGATCTCTCTGTTGTTCCTTATAAGGATGTGAGCAGTTACTTCAATGGAAAATTCAATTAGAATAATTTAGTTAAATCCAACATGACAACAAAATGAAAGAGAAAGGTGATTATCTCAACAGATAGAGAAAAGTGCTTGATGCATGTTTATAGGCACACATCAAAAAAAAAAAATCTTAGCATGCCAAGTCTCATAATTAGTCCTTATCATGTATTTCACATGTTTCTCTGTGTGTGCATGTATATACACAATCATGTATGTGGGCATGTGTGTGGCAGTACACGTGCGTACATGTGTGTGTGGAAGCCTGGGATTGGGAGTTTTCCATGTTGTTCATTGAGGCACGGTTGCTCAGTTGAACCCAGGGCTGATGATATGGCCAGCCTAGTTGGGTAGCTTGCTCTCTCTCTCTCTCTCTCTCTCTCTCTCTCTCTCTCTCTCT
>NW_022196896.1:115632715-115651327 GCF_008632895.1 Mastomys coucha
GTGTGTGTGTGTGGTGTGATGTGTGTGTATGTGTATGGGTAGGTGGGGAGGACCTTTGTTGTCAACTGTTGTGTGTTACTGTGCTAGAATAACGGCTGGCTACTATGGCATGTTGAGCTTTGGAGATCCAAACTCTGGACTTCATGCTTGGATGCCAAGCATTTTCCCTGCTAAGGCATCTCCCTAGCCCCCAAATGGGTTTTAATGTGATAAAGTAAGTTCATAAAACTTACGTGGACAAAATTTGTGTTGTCTAGCCACGTGCTGAATGTTCTTCCAGTGGAAGTTTGAGATTAATATTGCCTGTTGTGACTTCTATTCAACATCGTAAAGAAAGGGCCAGTCCAGTGCGATGAAGCAAGAAAAAAATAATAAAAAAATGATGGTTGCAAATAGATCAAACTTATTTAAAGAGGCTATGATTATGACTATAGAGAATTACAGGTGATACTTAAAATTTGATTGGAAGTTAACATTTCTGGATATAAAATTAATATAGAATCTCAGTTTTTGTTCTATATATCAGCAATGAATTGGTTTTAAAGTCTCAAAAAATAAAATTCACAATGTAAAGATGTATACTTAAAAGTAAATATTAGGAAGGGTGTGTAAGATCTGCAGAGACACTCACTGGTAAATTCATTGCAGTGCAGTTCATAATACTGAGATAAAAAATCAGCATAGCTGTCCACCAGCAGATGGGGAGCTAAAGAGAATATAGTATTCTCTTTGTGTATATACAATGGAATTTTATTGAGGTGTAAAGGATAAAATTATGCCATTTACAGGAAAATAGATGAAACCAGAGATACTCCTGTTAAAACAAACTGGACTGAAAAAGACAGATGCCTCTCATTCTCTTTCATGGACAAAACCTGGGACTATTTGGGGGCTATGGGGACCCAGCAGGAGAGGCACAAGAGCTAGGAAAGTGGGTCTGAGCAAAGCTCATGGATACACTTAGAGAAAACACCACAGTGGAACACAGTATTGCCTTGTGCGCTGAAAGATAATTAAAATGTGTGAGATCCCTATGCATGAAGAACAGAGCATCAAGAGAAAATTTAAAAGTCTAGGCTTCATGCTGGGAGAAATAACGTTCATGGGCTGGAAAATTCAGTAATGCAAAGATGTCAGTTCTCAAACGAATATGTAGATTCGATATAATGTACATTTAAATATCAGGTGTTTTGGTAGAAAGAGACAAATCACCTCTACGTTTGTTTCAAAATGCAAATGGTCAAACCTATACTATGCTTTTGGAGAGAAACAAAGAGGGTAGGATCACTTTATGGACATAAAGAATCTGTGAGCTCCTGGGATGGAAGGAGGTATTGGTGGAATGAGACTCTTAGTGCAGTTTGGTTGGAGTGGGGCATTCCTAAGGAACTTGCTGCGACTATGAATACTAATTTTAGTTCTTCATTTTTTTTGAATGTTTGTATTGACAACACAGAGAGCCCTGCAGAGTAGCAGGCAAAGATGTCTTTTTAAATGAATGGTCCTGGACCATTGGGTCAATTGTATATTTGTACAGATTTAAAAAAAAAAACTTAAGCCATTAGCAAAAGTTTGTTTTTGCTTGGAGCAATTAGGGAACCCTTTCCTGCTTGGCCCGAAGTAGAGCACTGTGACCCATCTGGTCTAACTGAGAGGTTGGGGCTTGAGAAGAGGATGGAGACAGGGCTCAGGGATGAGGCCAGGGTGTCCTAGACCCCATCCCCCAAATGGCTCCCCACTAGTGAAACAGATATGAAAGTTTTGCGATGGAGGTGTAAGACTCTGATGAGCCTTAGCTACTGGGGACCCTCTGAGTGAACCATGTGGAGCACTTAGCAAAAAAACAAAACAAAACAAAACAAAACAAAACAAAAAAAACAAGCTGAGAAACCACTCTTTCTGTTGTTGGCCAAAGAATTAGGGACGCATCAATTTAAAAATAACTAGACAGCCAATTTTACTTGTCTGGAGCAAGGACTTGGACTCAACCTTGGTATCCCAGCCTTCTCTGTCAGCTCTACAAACATAGGATTTTTTTTTCTTTTTTCTTTCAATTTTGTTTTTGTTTGGGTGCTAGGGATCAAAGCCAGGACCATTTGCATATGAAGTAATAAGCTTAGCTCTACATACATGCAGTCTTGTCATTTTCTTGGGTGTGCTGGGCTATTGTTGGGGAAATGAAGCAAGCCAGGTGGAAGATGTATAAATCCACTATCCAAATAAATCTACTTTGCTTTCAGTCACTAAACAGGGCAATAACTCAATTCTAACTAAAGAGACATTTTTATACATTTTCCCCGTGTTGGGGAAGGCAGATGGTCTGAGGTCTGGAGACATGGTTAGAATCTTACTCTTTTGACCCTCTCTGTCCACCAGAGCTTGGGCCACAGAGGGCAGATGCCTTAGACATCATGTCCAGAGGCTGCAGAGATTGAGAAAACAGTAGGCAGGCTTATGTAACAGAGTTGCTGGGTGAGGCATGACCACCAAGCTGGTAGGTTTTGAGCCAGGAGCAGGCAGCATCCTCTGGGTGTGGCAGAGGAAGCCCAGTCCTTCCCGGCAGTCTCTTGGGGCATAGGCACAGCCTGGCACAGATGACCATGTGGGTAGCTAGCAAAGATCAAAGGCAAACATTTCCTTCCCTGAATGGGATAAAGGCAGCTTTGGACTAGAGTGGGCTCTGGCTCAGACATTAAAGTTCAGGCTTATAGAAGCCAGGATGCTCAGAGAACCATGCGCCCAGGTGGAGCTGGAGCTCAACCCTCCAGCTGTTCATGCCGTTCCTGAGTATTGTGTCTTGGCCTTTCAGGATGGAGACCCCAGTATGCTAGTGGATCTTCTGGGTGAATAGCACCACTCCTCAGTGTCTGTCATGGCTGAGGCCCTGTGCATCTCTTGTCCTCGGGACAGAAACTCAGTGATTGAAGCAGCAGTCTGGAGTTTCCCCAGGTCTTTCACGGATGAGGAAGACAACAAGACCCCAGACCATCCAAAGCTCCACCCGGGCCTACTATGGTCCAGTCAGACTTGGTGTCTCAAGGCTTCTCTCTCCCACAGGCTGGCTTCTCTGAGTCCCACTGCTTAGTAGAGATGCCCTCCCAATATGGCCTCTAATCAAGGTGTTCTCCTGGGGAGCAGCTGCTCTCCTGGGGAGCAGCTGCTGGTCCATCCTACAGAGCTTATGAATGAGGTCCAGCTGGGGGCTGTGGTTCCTGTGTTGGCCCTTCCTGATGCAGCTGGGGTGTCTTTTGGCAGGAAGAGGATGTTTGCATAGAGTGTAGTGAGTAAACAGACAACAGGATCTGAACACCTGCCTGAGTGTTGTTCTGCATTTGCTTGGCTGGTTTGCTGGTTTGGTCCCTGCTGCAGCTTCCGGATGTGGCCTGAGGTCCAAGGTTGTACAAGCCAGAGGCACCTGCCACCAACCCTCTGAGGAAGTAGGGGCCTTGGGGCTGAGAGTGTGCATCTGTGTGAACATGCTGTGTATATTTATACATCTGGTTTTTGTTTTGTTTTGTTTTGTTTTGTTTTTAAGAGCAGAGAAATTATGATTTCTTAAAGTTTATTGTATTTTTATTATATGAAATGATGAAGTTCATAATAATATTTTAAGTATATCATGTACTTCAACTCTATTCATCCCTCATTATCTGTCCTTTTGCATTCTGCTTGTCTCTTCATCTTTCCAGCAGTCCTTATTCTACTTTCTGGATTCTATAGATAAGAAAAGACATGGCTTTTGTCTCTCTGACTCTGATTACTTTTCTTTGTATGCTCATCTCCAGTTCCATTCGTTTTCTTGAAAATTAGCATATTTGTCCTAAGCAGGAGAGGGTGGGGTGGCAGGCATGGGGAGTGGGGAGGCAGCTGGGGTTTGTTTTTGTTGTTTTTGTTTGTTTCTTTGTTTTTTAGAGGGGAAACTGGGAAGGGAGAAATTTATATGTAAATAAAGAAGATATCTAATAAAAATTAAAAAAAACTAACATAGTAAATAAAAGTTTATTTAACTATACATGTTTTTATGTTCATCTCTGTGCACATGTCTGTAGTGGGTGCTATGTGCATGTGTACACACATTCTGTGTATATGTGTGTACCTGGGTGTGTGTGTGTGTGTATTTGGCATAGTTTGTATGTGTGCATGTGTGAGTTTATGAGTGTCACAAGTAGTTGCACATGTAACCTGCACACAAGCATGCAAAGTGTTTGGTCTTCTGTGGGTATGTGTGCTTGTATGTGTGGGTGTGTTTGTATGTGTGTAGCTGCACTGGCTTAAGTTGGACTTAACCCTTTCCTGCTTGGCCCGAAGTAGAGCACTGTGACCCTCCTGGTCTAACTGTCAGGTTGGGGCTTGAGAAGAGGATGGAGACAGGGCTCAGGGATGAGGCCAGGGTATCCTGGACCCCATCCCCCAAATGGCACCCCACCAGTGAAACAGATATGAAAGTTTTGAGATGGAGGTGTAAGACTCTGATGAGCCTTAGCTACTGGGGACCCTCTGAGTGAACCATGTGGAGCCAGGGGTCAATGCAAAAGCAAGAGGAATTTATTGTTCCACTGTGCTGGAGTCGTCCATACTTGAAGGAGAGGTGGCGACCCCGGGGCAGTCTGTTGGGTAAGTTTTATATGGTTTCTAGGGGCAGAATAGAGCATCAGCAACTAGGCACAGAATGACTGGCGGAACAGTGTGGCCTTTAAACTTATTGGTCTTTAGGGAATTAAGTGGTAAAGGGTTCTTAATCAGCCTCTTCCTTCCAGCCTCATGACCTCTCTCTTGATCTCCCTTCCAGCCTACATGCTTCATGACCTCTCTCTTGAGGAGGGGAGGGGTGCCTGGTGCAATTTTCCAAAGGTCCTGAGCTGACCTCTTCAGAGGGATGGGGATATTTGCAGAGGGTCTCCAAGTTTATAAGGCTACAGAGGGTCAGCAGCTCTGCAGGTCTTCTGGCCCCTGGAAGGGTGTTTCCACCCCCATGCAGGTAGAGACCTGCTTGTTGCTGTCCTGCTGGGCAGAGCTTGCATTTGCTGCTTGGAAGCTCCTAAATGATGTGTGAGGTGCCCTGTGCTGGGCAGTCACTAACTTTCCACCTGGCTTGCTTCATTTCCCCAACAATAGCCCAGCACACCCAAGAAAATGACAAGACTGATGTATGTAGAGCTAGCTTATTACTTCATATGCAAATGGTCCTGGCTTTGATCCCTAGCACCCAAACAAAAACAAAATTGAAAGAAAAAAGAAAAAAAATCCTATGTTTGTAGAGCTGACAGAGCAGGCTGGGATACCAAGGTTGAGTCCAAGTCCTTGCTCCAGACAAGTAAAATTGTCTGTCTAGTTATTTTTAAATTGATGCGTCCCTAATCCTTTGGCCAACAACAGAAAGAGTGGTTTCTTAGCTTGTTTATTTTTTTTTGCTAAGTGGAGGAACTGAGTTAAATGTCTCAGGCAATGAGACAAGTCATCTCACAATAAAACCAGGGTGTGGTGGAGGACCCTGAGTTCCCTTATCCCCAGAAAGCCCTCCCTGAGGAGGGCCCTGACTAACTGATGAGCTGCATCCCTGCATCTCATAGGTTTCCTAGGTGATTATAGAGATGTGGATTCAGGAGAGCCGACTCATGCTCTTCACAGGGCTCTGACAGCTGATGGTTCCTGGGTGAGGCCGATGGCAGTAAGCCTGATCTCTCAGACCAGCCTCCAGGGTTGCCCAGAGCTTGTCTGTACCCTCATCCACATAGCATTTTATTAATGTTCTTGACCATTGGGCCACCCAGCAACTTCTTGAGCATCACCTAGAAGGTGACAGCGCAGGGGAGGATGTAGGAGACAGCTAGGCTGCAAGTGAGCCTCCAAGGAAACAGAATCCCTAAGGGACCTATGTCAGCAGACAAATGCTCCTGAGAAGGGCTGATCCAGGGACTTTGAGCTGCATGTTTTGTTCCAGAGTCACCTGGGTTTTCCAAATCTCAGTGAGACAGCTGGCAGGTGGTTCCACGTTACAGCTGTTTCTCCCTTCTGCTTTTACTAACACCGCCCTTGCTTCCGCCACGGTAAATGTATAAGGTGTCAGGTATACCACCATCCTCTTATCTCAGTAGCTTAGTAGGTCCTACAGTGGTGAAAAACAGCATAGCCTTGGCACAGTTACCCTGTGATCACCCATCGCCGTGCCTGCCTCAGTCATGAATACTGAGGGGAAGCCTCAAGAGCAGAGTCTGCTACGGTAGGTTTCTTAAACATGATTTCCGAGCAGGGGCCTTTGCCAAGGGCCTGCTGGTCTCTAGGGGCATTTTGTGAGGAATGCTGGGATGTGAGGCAGTGGTTTGGGAATTGGGATCTACTTCTTCACAAGTGCAGGCTGGGTGAAGAGCCACCCGAGAGCTCTAATTCCACTCCAATCAGATGCAATTCCATAGCATACTCCCTTAATGAGGGTTAATGACATTAATTACTGCCCCCTTCACTTAGGAGCATGCTCAAGAGGAGCTAATTGCCACGTAATGGCCCAGGAATAACTGAGTCCCTGGCAGAACTGCAGAGGAGTGTGTCCCCTTTTCTCTCCCGCCCCTCCTCCCTACCTCTGCCACCAGCTCGCTTCCTCTCCTCACAGGATGCGTCCTGGGTTCACTGTCATGGAGAGCCCAGGCTGGGTCTGAAGTGTGACTGCAGGCAAGTCTATCACATTTGACAACCGTGACTTCTCTGTGGAACATGGTACGGCAGACTTTCCACAAGGCCTGAGTGACAGACAGGTCTCTCCTCTGGGCCCCTAACCCCTGCAAATGGGTGCAGTTGTAGAATCCAAAGCAAGCATAGGTGACTGGGCCCGGAAGTTTCTCTTTTAGGATTTTTCTGGGACCACTGCACTTTCTGGTGTACACAGACCATGGCCAAGGCTTGAGGGGCAGTGAGGGTCTCTGCATCTGCTCATATGCGCCACCCTCCATGTACAGACATGGGAGTGTCTGTACAGAGTGTGAGTGTGGCTGGCTGGAGAACACTGAGCTGTTCGTCTTCCTGTGTTCCATGGGCCATGCTGCTGGGTCTTGGAGAACTTGGATGTTTGGCCTAGCCTGTTAGTGGGACACATGGTGACTCTGTGTTGTCTCCTAAACTGTTAGATGGGGCACACTTAGCACTGAAATGAGAACATCCCTCTCGGTATCCTCTCTCTGTAACTAAGCCCCTCCACACTAGTTTAAAGTGTTGTTTCCTGTCAAATAGCCTGTCATGGTTTTGCAAAGTTTAAATTTCTGTCTTGATCCCTTACTTCATCTATCCTCAAATATTTTTACTTATCTCTATTTGCTCATTTGGGTTTTTATTGTACTTGCACCTACCCTATTTTTGTTTATTTATTTTTAAAAATTATTATTTTTAATTATGTGTGCGCATGTGTGTTTTTGCGTAGGTATATGCAGGTGAGTATGGCTGTCTTCAGAGGCTCAACGGGCATTGGATTACCTGGAGTTGGGGTTAGGGAGCCTTGGGGGTGCTGGGAACCTAACGCAGGACTTGTGCAAGCACATACACATTGTCACCACCTCAGCAGTCCTTACTCCATTTTGTATGTTGTTTTTACCAAGTATGTGACCTGCAGAGGTCAGGTAGCTTCTAGGAGCTGGTCCTCTTAGAGGTCCAATTATCAGCGGGGACCACCAAACTTCCCGAGCCTCACCTAAATGCCAGGAGACTGGCAGACTCTACACTGAAGATTTTGCTTAGCTCCAGTCACCAAATTACTGAGTCAACTCAAGGACAACAGCTTTATTTCATTATGTGATATTCATGACTACAACAAATAATTAATTTATTAAAATATGTGCAATAAAATATACAATGCATATGGGTTAATAAACAGCTAGTGCACCAACAGTACAATTATGGCGCTCTTGCCATGGGAGAGACCTCCCTATATGCTGTAATCTTGGTGCTAACTAATAAGGACAAGTGTGAGAGCTGGGGAGAGTGTGGAGCACACGGGAAGCCAACTTGACATAGACAGACTTTGCATGAGTTAAGGAACAGTGGCAAGCCGTGGATATGGCTGTAAGGGACATCTTGCTTGGTGCACAGCCTCTAAAGGATAACAGAGAGCACAGAGGTCAGGGTACAGTGCCATGGAGTGGTGGCTTGCATCTTAGCTTCTCTGTGGGCTTCCCCGGGTGGGCAGGCAGGGGTGAGCCTCTGCCTGACAAGCTGGCCCGACACCATCTCAGAGATGCTCGGGGCTGGCTGCAGAGGAAGGCATTACTTCTTTTTGCCTCTTTTCCCTTTCTTTCCTTTGTCCTTTTCCTTTTCTTTGTTGCCACCAACCGTTAGCGACAAGACTCGCTTTTTCCCCAGAGGGGTTTTGGCATACCAAGTCTGGAATGAAAAGACATTTAGGGAATGATCAAATCACATGAATTTGCTGAGATAATCCTGGGGGTAAAGATGCGACTGCTAGGAAGGGGACCGCAAGTGGTGGCTGTTAGACACTGGGTATTTGATGTGTGTTCAGTACATTTCTAGCTTGGATTTCTGTGACTTGAAATGTGTCCTCCGGCAGTTAGTAGTTTTAGAGAACCACATACCAACTCCTGTGCACAGTCCTGCCTATGCCTAATTAAGACAGCCTGAGGGTGTGGCCTTCCTGGTAATGTGTATGGCTTCTGGCTCACATGTGGCCAGCCATTAGTAGCTCAATTGGTAGACACTTGTGACCACAGGGGGCCTCAACATCCTCTGAGGGAGGTGATGTAGAAAGCATGGCATTGGTAAGACTTTATTCAAAACCTGAGAAACCTTTCAGTTTACAAGCCTGCAGATAATCTCAGCGAATGATTATACTGGATTCTAGTTATTAGTTTTCTTACAAATCAGTTAACAAAGATTTGTTCCTCTCTCTTCTGCCATTTTCTTTCTCCGTGTGTGTGTGTGTGTGTGTGTGTGTGTGTGTGTGTGTGTGTGTGTGTTCAGGTACTTGGGGAGGCCAGAAGAGGGCATCAGATCCCCTGGAGTTGGAATAGTAGCAGTTGTACATCATCTGATGTGGCTGCTGGGAACTAGGCATAGTTTAACTTGCTATTACTAAGTTATTTTCTGGGAGTGGGAGACTGTTTGAGTCTTTGACTTTAATGTCAATGTCATTTGACTTTCCTGTCATTTGGGTGCTAGTTTAGCTGGATATAAATACTAGCTAGATGATCATTTCCCCTTCTGCACTCTGAAGGTATGAGTCACTGTTTTCTAGTGTCTCATGCTGTCAAAGAGATATTTGATTGCCCATGTTTCTTTGGGACAATTTGATAGCTTTTAAGTTTAGTTTGTTCTTATGCTTAGAATTGTAATAATTGACAAAATGGATTTGCTCCTATTTGTCTAACTGGCTGCCTGGAATTTACTTTTAATCTGATACCTCATGCTTTTAATTTGGGAAAATTCTCTGCAAGTATTACTTTATTTAGACTTACCTTGTGTTCTTTTCTTCTGGGAATTCTGCTAGTTAAAGGTCAATTCCTTTCAACTTGTCTTCTGTAGGTTTTAATTTTACTTTTACAGATTTCATCTGTTTTGTTTTTCTGTGATGCCTTCTTGGGGGAACTCCCTAGGGCCAATTCCCAGTTCTGTGGTTTGCTCTTTGACCTTATGTAGTCTAGAGTTCACACTTCTCTTAGTTTTAATTTAGTTAACTACTATTTAATTAACTACTAGTTTTTCATTTATAAGTTTTGTTTTGTGGCTTTAAATGATAATTATCTTATTATTTAATTTAGCATTTTTTTCTGTTTCAAAAGTTCATTTCTAGTGGAAGTCATATTTTCACTTATTTTCTTGAACATGAAATTATATGTATTCAAAGCATCTTATTCTTTTTGCAATTTAAGAATTAAGTTTTGAGACTGTAATATGATCACACCACCTACCCCTTCTTTTTCCTATCTCCAAACCTTCCCACATACCTTTTGGCAAGTTTCTCAAATCACTACTCAGAGCAGCACACTTAGGACCTCGCAGTTCTGGGATGGTCTCACTGGTTGAGGTCATGGCATGGGTAGGGATGTGTGCCTCCCGGAGTCCCCAGAGGAAAGGCTGTTCTCTGGCCTGCTGCAGCTTCTGTGGACCCCTGCTCTTCTGGCCCATCCATAGGCTAGTGACTCTGGGCTACTTGAGATGCCAGTGAGTATCCCTTCAGTTGTGCCACCCCTATTCTCTCTCTTAATCTCCTCATCTCCTTTCAGGGTTCTATTGGACTAGAATAGTTCAAGGCTTAGGCTGGGGATCTTAGGGTCAACCGGCAGCAAACATGCTCTCCCTTTGCCTCACAAGCTCTGTGTATTAAGGTCCCTTTGAGGGATTTTTGATTACCCCTCCTCACTTCTTTCTAGCACAGGCTCTTTACTCATAAAATAGAAGGCTGTGAGGTCTAAATGTTTACACCATATAGCATTGCATGTTTTCTCCACCACCTCCAAGGAATGGGACAGAACGTTCACAGGGAGCTGTGAGCTCAGTAGATACATTCTTAGAAGCACAGTAAGGGGAGATTCATGGCTCATTTGTTGTACCATGTCAGCAATGGTCCTCACAGCATCCAGAAGCGTGATGACGTCATTCCACCTGCCCAACTCTTCAATACATGTGTCGCTAACAAATCTATGGAAGATCTACTTGGGGCTAGGCACTGTGCCTGGCGCCACACTATGATTGGGGAATAGGATGATGGTGGGAAATGATTCAGTTTCTTTAGAGAGGAAAAGAATGATTAAATCCATCAAGAATGGAGGAGAGAAGGATGTGCATTTGTGCCTGAGTTATAGTCAGTCCTCAAACAGGAGGAAGAGGTTTCGTTTTTTGGCAGGCAGGGTTGGAGGCTGAGACCAGGGCCTGTGCATTCTAGGCAAATGCTGTGCCACAGAGTAGCTCCACACTCCCAGCTTGGACAGAAGTCAGTGGCTGTCAAGCTATCCCTTAATCCCCACGATCTAGCTGTTCCTCTCCACGGCCACAAATCAGCCTAGAAGATGTGTGTTCTACTTCCTGGGTGCAAATAAAGCTCACAAGATAAGTAAGTGCCTGGGGGTGCAACGGACTGTGACCTCAGAAAGGTGAATTTCAAACTTCACCCCAAGGGGCAGGACTCGAATCCATGGAGGCCAGAAAACTGGAGAGAGAGGGGCGGTCACGGGACAAGTGCTTGCCTACGATTTGGTTGGCAGGGTGTTTCTGTTACCTTAAAATTCTCTTCCTCCTCTCTGTACACAGGGTTCATGTTGGTCATCATGGTGATAAACTCGATGGCAGTGAGTGGCTTGTGAGCCTGCTGCCGGATTCTGCGTTCTGTGAGCACCTCTTTGACCACTTGCACGATCTGTCCTTGTGTGAAGCCGTCCGTGACTTTAGATAGGCAACTGATGTTCAAGGCATTGGTGAGCTCACCGCCATTGCGGAGAATGATTTGTTTCCACAGAACTGTCACATCCGAGAGAGCAGGAAAGACAGAGAACAAAATTATGGTAGAGCTAGGCACGTTAGCCCGGCTCTCCATTCAAAACCCAGTTTCATAGAGAGAGGAACTCTCAAGAGAAACCCACCCCCGATGGTTTGCAATTCAAATGAGCGGATTGATGAATCAAGTTTGGTGCATCTCCTCTGGAGGCTTTTCCAGCACCCGGATGGATGCATACTGGAGACCCTCAGGTCTATGGTTCCAACTCAGGTCTCTTGTAAATTCACAAAGAAAAATGAAACTTGTGTGGCTTTAATGTGAATGTGGCTACTTTCAAGAGGGGAAATTGACCCCGGGTGTGTGTGGTTTCACTGCTCCGCAGAGTGCTGCGCTTTCCCCGAATTTGGATAAGTGGGAGATGAATGACTTTCTCTTTTTAATTATAAGCTTCATTTCTTGTATTATTGTTGGAACTGGAGTAAGAATATAAACTCTCATTTTCTATTAGCTGGTGCCAGGCTCCACATAGTAACACCACACACGGGACCAAATAGAGCAAGTGTACTTTCTGCTTTCCCTCCTGATGGCTGTCAACAGACTGGCTGACTGCATGCAGCGCATCAGATGGGTGCTGGGGTTAGGGAAACCTTCCTGCCAGAGGCACTTCCTGCCCATGAGGAAGGGATGCCTTTTCCACCATAATACTGAAGCCAGAAAACACTTAGGAAAGTATCTCACTATGACCTGAGTTCTTGGAGGTTCCTGCCTAGCATTTTTTTTTTTTTTTGGTCTATCACGGACTCATCACGGCATGTGATGTCCATTGACAGCTCCCCGTTAAAGGCTATGGCTTTGTTAGACAACTGAAGCCACTCAGTCCAAAGCTAAGCCTAATGATGTAGTCCCTTAAGATGACCACAGTGTCTCTTTGCCATAAAGCACTGTGAAATATATGCAATAAGAGAAAAGGAAAAGTGAATGAGATGAGGAGGGAGGGGAACACTGAGGGAAACAGAGTGAATGAGGTGAGGAGGGAGGGGGAGCACTGAGGGAAACAGTGAATGAGATGAGGAGGGAAGGGGAGGATTGAGGGGGAACAGAGACCTCCATACTGCTGTAGGAACGGGGTCCTCGCCTCTCTGCTCCTCCAAGCCCACCCTTCTCACTGGCCCCCTGTTCTGCACAGCCTCTTCATTTCTCCTCATCTCTTCGTAGTCTCCTTATTTTCCCTCATCTCTGCCCAGCCTTCTCCACTGTCCCTCCTCTTCTTTCCTGTTACGTCACCTGTGACACCCAACACCTTCCCTCTGTTCTTCTGGTCTGGCTGGCTGTGAAGGACCACTGTGGGCCTCCACGACAGACAAGCCCCAGGTGGATAGAGTCTTAGTGTTTTCTTTGCTGTGTGTGTAGCGTGGATTTTACGAAGCCAGGATCACACTCTTTGCAGACTGAGTGACTAACTACCTTGGCCCCTGAAGTGCCCACATTCATCTAAGCCAGTGGTCTTCAACCTTCCTAGTGCTGTGGCCCTTTAATACAGTTCCTCTAACCATAACATTGTTTCATAGCTACTTTATAACTGCGATTTTGCTATCGCTATGAGTCGTGATGTAAATATCTGATATGTAGGATATGCGACTCCCCAAAGGGGTCGTGAACCACAGGTTAGGAAATACTGTTCTAAGTCCACCCACAGCTCTCCTGCAAGCAGGCCCTGGTCCCCAGCCTCGGTGCCTCACGGAAAGCCTTATGATACTTGCCATATCTGGAAGCATAGTCGGGTCTGGGAACCAAAATAATCTTTTGGTATACTTTGCAGAAGGGCTGGAGCTCAGCATCAAAAGGTCGATGTGTGGTCCCCACAATCAGGATCCTATCATCTGGTTTCAGGAGCTTCAGGAGTTTGGGAAGGTGTCTTTTTAGGCGTTTTGGTTCCAACTGGGAGGAAGAGACAGGGGAAAGATTAGGCCACAGGGAGAAGAAAACACGAAGGGACACGTGTGGTGGCGTGCACTCACTGAGGCCACTTCGAGGTTCTGTTTGCAGCTTCTCAAAGTGTGACCCTGGATGAGCCTTGGCGAGCACCTCCTACTTGGCTGACTTTTTCTTGTGGCAATATCCTGCCTGTGGCCTCTGGCATTCAGACAAGGCCTTGACTCTCAGCGGGCCACCCCAGAAGGCTCATTTCTTAGACGAAGGAGCCCACTTTGTTCTGAGCTGTCTTGAATCGATGTTTCCTTTGCTGCCCAAGGCACCACAACGACGACCCAGAGTCCTGGCTCTCACGTCACCAAGGGCTCTGCCACTGTGTTAGCAGCTCGATGGCAGCTCCAGGTTAGAGTATTTCAGTGTCATATCCACACTGTTGTGGTTTCTATATGCTCAGCCCAGGGAGTGGCATTATTAGAAGGTGTGGCCCTGTTGGAGTAGGTGTGGCCTTGTTGGAGTAGGTATGGCCTTGTTGAGTGGGTGTAAGCTTTAAGACCCTCATCCTAGCTGCCTGGAAGTCAGTATTCTGCTAGCAGCCTTCAGATGAAGATGTAGAACTCTCAGCTCTGACTGTACCATGCCTGCCTGGATGCTGCCATGTTCCTGCCTTGATGATAATGGACTGAACCTGTAAGCCAGTCCCAATTAAATATTGTTCTTTTAAGAGTTGTCCTGGTCATGGTGTCTGTTCACAGCAGTAAGACACACACCAAGAGGGAGAAGCTGGAGTGTAAGTTCTGCTTGGGACCCCAGGGGAGAAGCAGAGCCTGCCTTGGAGTTCAGTCTCACTGTATGGCTAGATGAGGAAGAAGCACGGGAAGGGAACTGAGGCAGAGATGCCCACACCCAGGCTCGATCGCCGTGGCTCCTGTTAACCAGTGACTAATGGTATTCTGCACCTTGTCATGAACTTAGTGGTCAACTGGTATCTGCTTTGGGAAGATGTAGAATTTAGTTTGTTAGAAGTTGGAGGCTTTGTTATCTTGTCTGGCTTTCTTGAATTTCCATACAAACTTAGAATTAGCTTTAAATGTGCCACGCTTGTGGGGGTTGCGCTGCACTGGTAGGTGGATCTTGGGGAGAAGCAATCTGTGCTGGTTAGCGTGTTAACAAAAGCTAGGGGCATCTAGGAAGAGAGAACCTCAGTGGAGAAGCTGCCTCCATCAGATTGGCTTGTAAGCACATCTGTAAGGCACCTTCTTGTGGAATGCTTGATGTGGGAGGTCCTAGATTCCTGTGGGTGGTGCCACCCCTGGGCAGGTGACCTGAGCTGTTAAGAAAGCAGGACTGAGAAAGTAATGAGGACCATACCAGTGAGCAGCGTTCCTCCAAGGTCTCTGCTTCAGTTCCTGACCCTGGGTCCTGCTTAAGCTCCTGCCCTGGCTTCCCTTAATGGAGTAAATCATTTCCTTCATTAAATTGGCTTTGGCAGTTTTGTTTTGTTTTTTAATCACAGCTAGCAACTAGCTGGCTCCATATTAGCAACGTTAAATCTTCAACCCCCCAATACCGAATGTTTTCTGTTTAGGTCTCTCAATGGTTTTATGGTTTTCAGAGGAGTCTTGTGCTACTTCTGTGCAGTGGTGCTTTGCAAAAGCATTTTCTACGGAGTGGAAAGGGACTGGCACCAGGTTGAGTGGAGATGGGGAGGGTACACGAGGCCTTTAAGAAGCAAAGGAGAGGGCTGGAGAGATGGCTCAGCTGTTAAGAGCACTGCCTGCTCATCAGAAGATCCTTAGTTCAAATCCCAGCAACCACATGGTGCCTCACAACCATCTGTAAGAGATCTGATGCCCTCTTCCGGTGTGTCTGAAGACAGCTACAGTGTAAAAAAGTAAGTTTTTTTTTTTTAAAAGCAAAGTAGAGCAAACAAGCCTTGTAGAGGTGGGTAGGATGTGAGGGGTGCACGTGTGAGCCCCCAAAGACTGGTGGAGAAAGGGCACACCTGCATGGCTCAGCCCATCACCCTTAGTAACCCAGTTGCTATGGTGATGGTGACTACTTTCCCCTTTCTGAGGTGGGATGTTGCTACTTGCTTATTCTAAAATGGCAGGGAGATCTGAAATTAAGTAGCCTATTTGGATGACAAATGTTGATCCTGGGTGGCATCCGCAGTGACACAGTCACATTGAGGGAGGTGTGCACTCTCTTGAGTGGGGAGTGGGAAAGCAGGGGTGTGTTCATCCAGTCCATGACTCCCCAGTGCTCAGGCCAGTTCAGTTCCATTTCAGAGCTGTTCACTCAGCACAGGCCCACTCATCAATCATGCTGGGAAACAGCTCCTGATTAGCCGGCCACCTCCACATCCGCCACCCCCCACGGCTGGCCTGCCAGTCTCTCACGACTGTATTACCGTGTGCAATTTCAAATTAGTGGCTACCATCCACACGGCAATTTCAATTTGCTTTTCTGCAGTTAGCTCCACAAAATGAGCGCCGCAGCCAGCGCCAACAAAGCAAGCAATTCCCCGGTGGAGACCTATTGTGGCAGCAGGGAAGGCTGGGGCTAGATGAAGTAACAAAGGGTAATGGTGCAGTAAATGCAGGAGCAGGCGCCCTTGTCTCAGTCTGTACCTTCGTCTCTGACGTGACTGACCGACTGCTCATAGCAACATCAGGAGGCAGGCGCCAGCGAGGTTCTGCCAGGGCAGAGCTGGGCTCTTCAAAGCAGCATGAGTGGACCCCCGCCCCCACAAGGTTGGACTTTTCTGAAAATTCTGAGGTGGGTGGGCTGACATGGAGGAACAGGAGTGAGCAGCAGGAGGAAGAGGAAGAGGAGGAAGAGGAGGAGGAGGAAGAGAAAGAGAAACTCCAAAGTTTTTCATCTTTGGCTCCTAAGACAAGAGGTCTTCAAAGTCAGGCCCCACGAGAAATCTAGCATGGTCCCTGGGGAGCTATGGGAGACAGGGAAGGATGGCTGGCTAGACATGTAGCAGGAGGAAAAGTCATCTTTACATTAAGACTCTTCCAGCCTGTGGGATTTGTGGTCTTCCAAAGCAGGGGATTCCCCTAACAGCTCAGGATCTTGTAGCTGGTGTGAACAGAGCAAACGTTTAATTTGTCCACAGTGGGGCTGTGCCTCCAGAACCTTCCATGTTCTACAGAACAGACCCAACTCTGGATGGTAGGGGTCCAAGACAAGAAGAGTGGGTGTGGGGTCTGGAGAGGTGGTTCACCTGTACCACAGGCTTCTCCGTCTCTGCCAGCTTCCTGCCTTGTGTTCTGGTTCCCCACGTGAGGCATTTCATCTTGCTGCCCGCTCGCCTTTGGATCTCTCATTTACCACATTCCTTAGATTTGTGTGTGTGTGTGTGTGTGTGTGTGTGTGTGTGTGTATGCATGGACTTACATTGCTATAGAGCTAAAGGCTCTTGGGAGAGGAAGCCAGACAAATTTCCTGAACTCAGAGGTTCTGCTGGCTGGTGACTAAGTAGAGACTAAGAGAGATCAAGTTACTTGATGACAGACACATAGCCAGCTAAGGTGAATGGCAGAAACAGCCCGCAGCCCAGGCCTCCGGAGTTTCACATCACCCAGGATGGAGTCCCATGGGAGAGTGAACCACCAGGTCTATTAGCCGTCCACATTATGATGACGTCATGTATGCGAACCCTGGCTAAACACAGTCCTGCATTTCTCCTTAGCTGTCAGACTGGGACTTTTTCTTTTTTTTCTCCCTCAGTGTCTCAACACGGTCAGCAGAGGGTGCTCACCACTGGCTTCCCAGACGGAACTGTAGGTAACAAATGAGTCTTCCTGAGAGATTTTGAAATGACAGGGCAATCAGGGCTCATTTGGAGAAGCAAAGATTGAGCTTTCGGGCTTTACCCAAATCACCTCTACCTGCTGAAAATGATGTATAATACATAAGTGATTAAAAATCCTTACCGATTTAATCAGAAATTCACAGCTAACCACTATTTGCTTTGGTACAAATTGGTGTGGAATAACAAGCCCGTGTATCTGTGATTTTTTTTTTTAAACTTGTGGGAAATTTTCTGGTGATTTGTCAGGGGAAGTATGAGGGAGGGGGCCATTGAAAGGAGAGAAAAGAAGGAAGGAAGCAATTGAGACAGGGCTCCCCAGAGGCTCTGGATGCTGGGCACTTAGCTGTGTTGTGGATGGTCTTTGTTTGAGAATTTCGGGCCCTTTGCTATTTATTATTATGAACAATAGGAAATTGTAGTAATAACTGTGTGTGTGCCTCTGGCCTTAACTGAGTAAAGTTCTCTGAATTGTTTCTTTCTTCTGAATCATATTTGGACTGAAAAACTTCCCTCCTTCGGTTTATTTTTTTCCTCCCAAATTATGCCTCATAAAAACCAAGGCACTGGCTTCTTTCAAACCCTGACAGGCACTTACGGCAGAAAGAGCCTTCTGTGGAAGGACAGAAAACCCCAGACTCTTCTTGGAAAGCTAAGATGTTCTTTAAATGTGGAAATGCCCCCCTGTGAGGGGGAAAGGCCGAGAATGAAAACGAAGCGGCCGGGAGGACTCACCCGTTTCTCTGCCTGTGGGACTTTTTTATAGAAGGTTTTCTCTGTGTCTTGGATCCACACCACAGAAGGCTGAAGCTGGCGAGCCACCTGCAGAGGACAAGAGCCAGCCTAGAGGTGAATGCATTTCTCCCTGAAGCATGACTGGGGGAATCCCTGGTGCACCTTGAGGAAGGCAGGACCTTGATGTCACCCAGAAGTGAGCTTATCCACCTGCCTCATCCAGGCTAGCTAGCATCCATGCGCTTTGCATCTTGGTACTTGCCTGGGAGGTAGGGCCACGGGGTGGAACAGGCCTCTGCCACAGCAGGCCCGTCTTAATGGACACATTCCTGTATCAGTGCCCAGAGCCCTTGCCTGGTTTGGTTTGTCATAAGTCACTGGTTCTCAGCTGAAAGTGAATGGGAACCGGGCCACGTGCTCCAGTCACGCAGGCTACTCACATTCCCAGGTTCATTCAAGTTTGCTTGCTATGAGAAGGCGGTTTCATCACAAGCTCCCGGGATGCTATTTGTGTGTCTCCATTCACCTGTGCCTTTGTGACTGAGGCTCCCCTGCGGGACGGTGGCTCTGGGCCTTT
This sequence comes from Mastomys coucha, assembly GCF_008632895.1. Classification (NCBI taxonomy): domain Eukaryota; kingdom Metazoa; phylum Chordata; class Mammalia; order Rodentia; family Muridae; genus Mastomys; species Mastomys coucha. Next base: position 115,651,208 of record NW_022196896.1, read on the forward strand.
CTAGAGCGAGCAGGGATTCATGGCAGAGTTGGGACTGGACTTAACCAAGGCATGTGAATAATTGCCACAGGCCTAACAATCTCTTCAAAGCACCCACCTAGTAGTGGAGTTCAGGGTTTT
>NW_022196896.1:115651374-115673391 GCF_008632895.1 Mastomys coucha
TTTGCAACAGTTTGTGCTTTGTGTGAAACTGTGGCGGGTAAAGGCAATAGTGGCTACAGCATATAGCCAGTGTTAGGAACTCTTATTTTACATTTTTTGAAACATTGTTGAGACAACATTATTTATTCATGGACTGATAGAAAAGTCACTAGGGGCTGGCCAAGTCCATTTCCCTGGCATTGTGTGCCAAGTGAGAAAATAGATTATGTATCTTCAGAGATAAAGTAGATGTTGATTGAACGCAATCCAACTCCTGGATCACATGCATCTGTGTCCCCCCAACACATGAGGACACTCGGCAAACTGTAGGAGCCCACACAGTTGGGGAGCTATTAGGCTTTTAGACCCTGGGCCATAGAGTTGGAGAATTCAAGTCTTATTCATAAACCCCAGTCCTCAGATGGTGTGGGACTGTAACTGAGGGTGGTCCAGCAGGGAGCAATGGGGTCACTTTGTAGCAGGCACAGGGCACAGGCACTGCATATGCCAGAGCCAGCATGCATGTGATGCAGCCACCCCTTGTAGGGGCCTATCTGGGCTTCAGATGCGTGTGACCTCTAATACTCAATTCCACAGATTGTGTCCCATTTAAAAAAAAAAAACAACCCTGTTTATAGAAGGGGACACAGAGTCAGAGGTGATCTGAGCTACACAGCTCCAAGACGGCAGAGGCAGGACAGAGGCCAGCACGGTGTGGGAAGCAGGGGCAACGTAGATACATAGTGACCCAGACAAATGTTGTGGTTCTGTCTGTTCTACATAGAACTGGACAGTTCCAGAGTCTCTGTCTCAGGAGAGGGCCAAGGGGTCTGGAGATAAATGCATGGAGGACAAGGACCCAGACACTCTCTGCTGCTATGAACCCTAGCTCTCTTTCTTCATGCATTGGTTCTTCTACTGAGCCCTATCCCAAACTACTATGACCTTGTGAGCTCCGAATTTGGGGCAACCTCCATCCTGGGTGCTTTGCTATGGCCTGGTCTCTTGTGGTTTATTTTTGGCACCAGAATCTGAACAGACATTTTTCCCTTTCCTAGGTTTTGATTGCCAGAGAAAAAGAGAACAAAAAGTTCAGTCAAGGAGCTAGGGAGATGGCTCGGTTAACAGAGGCTTGCTGTGCAATCATGAGGACCCTGAGCCTGGATCCCCAGACCTAGGTAAAAAGCTAGTACAGTGATATATGTATCCCAGTGCTGGGAGCTAGAAACAGAAGGATCCCTGGGGCTTGCTGGCTAGCCATTCCAGCCAAAACAGGCAGATCCAGTTTCAGCGAGATCCCTTGTATTAAAAAATAAGGCGGTGAATGAGGAAGACAATGCTGACTTCTGGCTCCACATAGATGGACAGGTAAGTACATCACACACCCACCCACACACACATATGCAAATATACACACAGGCACTTGTGCACACACACACATGCACACACACGAGCACACACATATGTGCACATGCACACGCATGTGCACACATACATGCACATGCATACATGCACACACATACACAGATGCATGCACTTGCATAGGCATAGGCACAGGAACCCGCACATACACACACACTGGTGCACACATATACATACACACACACACACACACACACACACACACACACGCTCATGCCCACATACACACAGCCCTGCAGACTGTGCTAGTAACATTAAAACAGCTTGTGCCTGGTCCTTCTCATGCTTCACCTTTCTCTCCAAATCCCAAGCCCGCCCCTGCCATCCCCTGGAAGTCTGGTGTAGCTTCGCACAGCTGCTAGTGAAGGTGAGGCTGCCCAGTGGGGCCTGGAAAAAAAATCTCAACCCAATGACCCGAGGAGTGACCAGCACAAACCAGCTACCTGCACTGCAGCTGCCACCCTAAGGGCGGATGCATGCCACAGGATGAAGGGACACCCTCTCTGCTTCTCTCTCCCTCATTTATAGTCTTTTATTTAATAAAAACAGTGCCCAGAGGTGTCAAAGCAACTTATTAGATGACTCTCCAGCTTCAATATTCTACGTGTCTCTAGGGAAGGCTGCACACGCACTGCAGAGAGAGGGGCTGGGGCCAGCGATCCTCCTCCGGACCTGCAGTGGGGAAGCCATCATGTTTGGACGCCAACCCTTTGCTGGATGGTGAGGACTCAGAGAGAGGCGCGGAATCAGTACAGGATGTAGGCTCCCTGTGAACAGTGCCAGTCCTGGCTGGGAAGCCATGAGAAAGGACTGTTAGAGGCAGACAGTAGCAGGGAGTGCTGGCCGCCAACTGGTGCTTAGAACTTTACTTCGCCACGTGTGCCTGTGCTAATCAGTGGAAGGTACACGAGGGACCAAGAGGAGCCAGGGTAAGCTATGACCTCCTGTCCCCACAGTAGCCTCGCTTTCCTTGGGATGAAGCTGGAGACTTTAGACCAAACTACCCATTCACAGGGGTCTCCTAGGACCACGGGAAACCGCAGGTATTTACATTAGGATTCATGACAGTAACGAAATTAAATTGCAGTTATGCAGTAGCAACAAAAGTAACTTTATGGTTGGGGGAGGGGTCACCGCAACTGTATTAACTGCATCAAAGGGCCACAGCATTAGGAAGGTTGAGAACCACTGCTCTAGATGATGATGTCCTGGCTGAGAAATGGCACATAAGTGGCTGGGTACCAAAATCTTTACATTTTGAAGGTTATGCTTATAGATGGTTATTTGAGGCCACTTTCATACCTATGTGTAATACATATGTATAGTTTGAGGCCATTTCATACATATGTATAATATATACGTATAGTTTGAGGCCATTTCATACATATGTATAATATATACATATAATTGAGGCCATTTCATACATATGTGTAACATATATGTATAGTTTGAACGGATTACCCCATACTTCTGCCCCTCCCATCATTCCCCACCTTTTTCCCCATGACCCTCCCCCTCCCCATGACTCCCTCTCCCCTCACTTCCTGCCTGCTTTCATTGGGCCTATAGTCATCTGTTCTCTCTCTCTTCTTTCAGCCTATCAGAAAGGTCGTGAGGAACATAGTCACCTTGCTCCTGGGAGTATGAATCTCTAATTCTCCTGTCCTTTCTGTGGCGAAGCTGAGTGGAAGTGGCCATAGGACTTCCAGTGCCTGTGCAGTGCTGGGCAGAGAGGAGAGGCCGGATAGCTGGGCAGTGAGGCAGGGTTAGAGGAATGGAGGCTGCCTGCTTTTCATGGCGAATGAAGACGTAGGGGTGAGGAACTGAGGAGAGAGAGTAGCTTTCCCAAATTTTGGCCTTAATGTAGAATGTAAATTATGCTCTCTTTCTTCCTTTAGAGGCCAGGGGCAGCAAGGTTCTGAGGCACTGTGTAGAGTGACTGGGCCGTAAAGATCAGCAACGCAGGGACCAGTTTCAAGGAGCTAGGGTCACAAGGATCTGGGAAAGCAGGAGAGGGCAGGGGTGAATCTGTAGGTGATTCAAGGACAGCGGAGGGAGGGTGGCAGGAGCAAGGGGGATGGAGACTGTAGGCACAGATTAAAGCAGACAAGAGCTTTGAGGTTTCCAGATGGCCACACTGGAAGGAGAAAGTGCCTGTGCTGCTCTGGGTGGGAGCCAGGCTCTTGGGCACTGGGTATGATGCATAGCACAAAGGGTTTTTAGGGTGGTCACAAAAGGGGTCAGAGGCTGGAGCCATGTGATGGAATGTGTTAATATATTAGAAGCCATGGATAGCCTGGGAAGACTTCAAGGGTCTATTTGTGTTAAAGTCAGTGTGTGAGGGCTGCTGTAGCTGACACTAAGCTGAGAAGTGGGCAACCTTGGTTCTGTGGGCAGTGGGCATGGCTGAAGGACATTGGGAAGGACAAGGTGGGAGGGGAATAGAGGTTTCTGAAGGGAACAGGCGAGACAGAAGCAGTGGGTGCCTGGGAAGGCTGGAATGGACTCTAGGGTATAGAGCTGGCTCTAAACACAAGAAGAAGACATGGAGTGACCAAGGGGAGAGTGAGATTAGAGGGGACCAGATGAAGGAGGAAATAATGTCAGCATGGGTCGCCGTGATCTTGAGGGTACCTGACATCAGAAAAGACCAGTGGTCCAGGAGGGAGATTATCCAGGAATGGTGTGGAAGGATCTGTAAGAGGAGAGAAGGGTTGGATAGGCTATGGCTGGGGCAGAGCCCTAGGACTGACTATTCCAGGAAGTCAATGATGAAGGAAGATGGGGCCTGGGAGGGCAAGCCATCCTGCAAGCAGGTGCACGATGGAACACTTGGCTGTGGGCAACGATGGCCAGGAAGTTGAGCAGCTAGGATGCCACTGGTGGCGTTGGCAGGAGTGCAAGGGACAGACAGGCTGATGAAGCGTGCTTGGACAGAGTCTAGAAGACGAAGAGGGTCTTTCAGGAAGATGTGCAAACAGTGAATTGGGGAGGAGAGTGCAGAAGTATCTAGTAAGGAGGGGTAAGGAGACCGCAGAGATGGCGTGGGATGAGGAGGGAAAGGTAGAAAAGGCAACCTTGGAGGGAGACAAGGTGGGAGACATAGAGAGAACCACCTCTGTGGGACAGGGTGTGACATGGTGAGGGATGAGGAGTTAAGACAGACTCCCTGGTAGGTGACAGGTAGGGAGAGGGGCCATGGTTAGGTAATAAAGTGTTGAACTTCCAAGATGGCTGGCTTCTTTCTCACCCTCCTAACTTGAGGCAGACGCCTGGAAGCCTAAAACAAAGGCCTTGTCGGCTTTGGCCTCCCACCAGCAGGCCCCTTCCTGATGGTCTGGATCAGGACACATCACACAACAGTTCCATGCCAACCAACCACCATATCTGCTTTCAAACTGACCAGCCTTCAACTAGGGGAGGAACACTCTGAGGCTTTAAAAGCCCCAGGTTTTGAGAAGAGACTGGATTTTTTCCCTTCCTTCTGAGTCCTGACCCTCTGCTTCACAGACTGCATTTTGCTCCATGTGTTTGCTGCAGGCACGCGGTTTCTCATCGATTCTGTGTGTGCTCTTTAGATTTTTCCTGCCTTCTATTTCCTTAACTGGCAGAGAAAACAAGCCCAGACAGGACCTCTAGATGGTAGTGTTTGTGGGGCTTCTCTTGGATTTCTTCTAAAGGCTGTATTAAACTGGACACATTGGCAGAGGAGCTGGGCAGACATGCCTGCTGAGGAGGAGGTCTCTCACTGCAACACCCACCAGTGGAGTGGGTGCACCACCAGGACAGATCCCCTGACTCTGTCCATCTCATATCTGTCTTCAGGCAGTCCCTGTCTTTACAAACCCCTGCACACCAGACAGAGATGGGAAGGTTCCTTGAGTCTGTGAGCATTGCTCCACGGACTGTCTCACAGGCTGCCCACCCTGCAACCCCCAGATGGAAAATGTACTTCTCTAACATCATAATAACACTAGGGACTGCCATTCATGGCTCTAACCTTATTTTGAACACATTTTGAACAGGGATACTGAACTTTGTTAGATCTACCAGTACTTAGATGTGCATTTGGGGAGGGGGCATATGATTGATATTCCCTCAGATAACTTCTGGAGAGACAGGGCCTTAATGAAGTCACACATGGGTTGTGTGGTTTTAAAGTTGCAGTCTCCTAGAGGCCCTACCTGTCAACATCCTCCATCTCTGGTGAACAGGTAGGGACCACCACAAGGGAACTAAAGCATGTACACTCTGTCACCTGTTAAAAGTGTAGCACACATTTTCTTTGTCCGGGTCTTTATAGTCTTTCAAAGCTTTGTGACAAGACAGCAGCTTAGGCCACAAGGCCAGAGGGTCACTCTGTGTTAAGTTTGCTATCAGCACAGTTATAGGTAATACTGCTGGCCTGGGGATTATGATAAATAAGGCTCAAGCAGGTCACCTTGCAAGACTTGAAAGCTGCTGTGGTGGGTTGAATAGGAATGGCCCCTTGAGGCTCAAATATTTGAATGCTTAGTCATTAGGGAGTGGCACTATTTGAGAAGGATTAGAAGGATTAGGAGGTGTGGCCTTGTGGGAGAGTGTGGGCCACTGGGATGGGCTTTGAGACCCAGTCTCTTTCTACAAAGTCCTTTTCTGTTTTCCCTCGGGGTACCTGTTGGCATTCAATCTCATGCTAGAGTTTAGTCTTAGATGGACTTTATTACCCACTTTGGGCTGTATTCCCAAGCAACCTGACTCTAGGAAGAATCAGGCCCAGCATGCCAAGGCTGCTACTGGCCTCACAGTGTTCATGGTCCCTGTGTGGATCCCATCCATTTAAAAATGAGGGTGGTTTTGTTTTTCTGGAGAACTCTGATAGTAAAGAAGAACTCAAAGATCAAGAACCTGACTTATAAAAAGGTATGCTGGGTCCTGGGATTGTTAATAAGAAGCACTTGGACTCTGAGAATAAATCCAAAGTTTGATCTGATTTTGTGACTAATTATTTGTATTTAATAAGCTAAGCTCTCTAGGCACCAAGGTCATCATCTATGGATGAACAGATGAAGGAGGCTGAGGGAGGCTGGGAATGTTGTCAAGGCTCAGTAAGTAAATACAGTGTTGTTTGTCATTAGTGGGATGATGAGAGGAAGATGAGTAGGTGTCATTGGGTGACATCTCACCTTTAGCTGAGTGCTCTGCTAAGTTTTTTTTATAAGATCCTGCAGATATCAGATGGAGGCTGAAAGAGCACAAAGTACCAGACTGTTAGCATATCCTCTCTGTGTCCTTCACTGGTTAACTGGGGTCAGACCTGCATACAGGCCATTTGATCATTTCAAAAGCATTTTGCTGAAGATAGTTCAGGGTGAATGTGGCCAGTTGCCTGCTGGAATGGGCATGTTCCTCCTAACACAGTCTTGCAGTATTCTACCAATGTAATCATTGAAGATCAGTAAGCCATGATTGGGCCAGGACATTTGTGCAAGGTGACGCTGGCCTCAGTGGCCCAGCAGTTCCTTGATGAAGTTGATTGTCTGCTAACTCACCGAGTGAAAGAAAAGTTTCTAAAGCCACCATGATGCGTACCACACTGTAGCCAGGTTCAACAAATGGAGCGCTCAGGTGACTCAGCTTGGCATGGCTCCTTTGGCTTGGGTTGAGATGTTCAATGGCTGGAACTGCAGGGCCTCACCTATGCTTTTCCATGTCTTAAGAACCCAACATTCACGGTTACTGGGGGGCTCTACCTATCCCTCAACCTTCTAGAATATTTGCCTGCCTGCCTGCCTGCCTGCCTGCTTGCCTATCTGTCTGTCTGTCTGTCTGCCTGTCTCATGGAGGCTCTATTTACCAACAGTAAGTGCTTGGCTCTGCTAGGCCCATACTCCTTTTGCGTGTGAGAATTAAAAAGAGAGAGAGAGAGAGAGAGAGAGAGAGAGAGAGAGAGATTTGACAATTTGCTAATGAAAAATGGTCTCTTTTGCTCTTTTAATTTTCACTTAGCTATGGAGAAGCTTCATTTAAATTATGCAGATAGTTTGAGGTCATGGCCAATTAAATGTAATTGAACCTCTGAAGTCCTGTGGCATAGTTCACTCTGTGGCCAGCAGAGGGCTCTTCGGTCCTATCAAATATACATTTGTGTCTCTGTCAATTACTAAGCCTGATCTTCCTCAAAACAAGGAGGCCTCTATTACTGAGTTCTGTGAGTCCTCTGAGCACACTGCCCAATGGTCACCACAGGCATCAGACCTCAGAACATGCTGGCTTAGCCGTTAGAACATGCTTACATCATGTAAGTTGCAGACATGAGCCCTGGATGTTTTAGGGTTCTTCGCTGGATATGGAGAACTTTAGGAAAACAGTAGTAAAACTCAATAACTGCTTTCTAAGCTATTGCCTCCGTTTACCAAGCTGGAACCACACACAATCATTCCTTCACGTGTTTGCTCTTTATTCCACGAATACTGGCAGATCATCTGCAGGAGGGAGGGAACCTTCAATAGTGGGGACCCCTTCCTGTCTGTAGGTATGTAGTATCCTTGGTCTGTATGTGAGGTGCTGCCATGTTGGAGAGGAATGGAAGGATTCAGGCTACTGGGGGGTTCACATTCTAAATTTACCCTACTAAATAGGGTCCATTTGAACAGTATGTGAAGGTGTTTTTTTCTGTACACATTTCTGTTGTTAATCGTTATCTTCTTGTGGTACATTTTATACAATCAATGAAGTGATTTCAGATTCTATAAAGAGCCTACCTTTGTTCTGAAACTGATACGCAACAAAAGAGCAGAAGTATTCTAAAACTGGGAGCCTGGCTGGTAAAACGGAGGTGAAGAGGCAGGGCAGGAGAAGAGAAGGGATTCATGACAAGGGCTGCTCACTCTGGTGGGCAGTGTGTTGTGGGTGGGCCACGGTGCTAGTAGGAACTGGACAGAATGGTGCTGTTGCTGTCCATCGGGGGGAGAGTTCAGATGGAGGGATGTTGTGTTCTCACATGTGCTGACTTTGTGCTGAAAGCCCTGCTCCTCCCAGTCCACGCTCTTCTACATAAGGGCTGAAGGGCTCACTCCAGGCTGCACCAGCAGCCTCCGATTCTGTACTCAGGGACTTAATGTCCACAGTGTGTTCCTCCACACCCTGCTGGCAATACAGGTGCCCACAGTCGGATGCTCTCTTATCATTCTTCTGTTTTCTTTTCCTTTTTTTCCAAGCTACTGTTTCCTCAATTTGAGGTGGACTTTCCCACATGGTTCCATCTGGGCTCTTTCTCTAATGTTCTCCCCACTGACTCTGTCCCCCCAGGACTAAGTGCCGAAGGCTCAGATAGTGGAAGACAAGACGAAGATCCCTCTGGCTACCCAGATGCCCACCACTAAACGGTATGAGTGATGAAGCGTAGCCTTGTAGTGTTGATGGCATGGCATTGTGGGTTCTGAACCATGGCACATACACACTGTGGGATGCTGGTGGTGGAGGCGGTATGTACGTGCAGATGAGTCCCATGCACTCTCCACACATCCTGCTTAAACCTGCCATTGACTTAAAACTGCTAGAAGCCAAGGACATGCACAGGAAAAGGTTTGGGGATCCACCTGTACCCCATCCCTCAACCTGAAACCGCCTTTAACACACCATGGAAGGTGACCTTGGCCTTCATACAGAGACTCTTTCAGGACTTATGCTCGGGGTCCTGTATCTGGTCCTCCTTTCCCTCTTCCTGAGTCTCCCTCCTCCTCACTCCCACACTGTGTATGCATGTGTGTGTGGTTTTACGTGCTCGTACATGCATGCATGCATGTGCGGATGTGTGCGTGTGGTGTCAGAGATCAACTGTAGATGTCATTCTGAGTCCATCCTCTTTGTTTTTTTGAGACATGACTTTTCACTGGGATCCGGGGCTTGCCGATGAGGCTAGGCTGGGCAGACCAGTGAGCATCAGGGATCCTTCTGACTACACCTTCCCGGCACTGGGATGCCCACAGCTGGCCTTTTGTGTGGGTGCACGGGATGGATCTGTAGCTCTCATAATGCTTAGCAAGCACTTTACTGACAGAGCCGTCTTTCTGGTTTCCCCCTTCCTTTCTTCATTTAGTCAGCTCATTTGAGGTCAGGTGTTGCCCTCGTCACATATATGTCACATTCTTCACAGATCTAGGTTAGTCACACCAACGCATACAACAGCTACATCTTGAGGTTATTCATCGGAGTTCTCTTCCCCGGGGAGCTGTGGAGCAGAGCTGTCTGGCTCCTCTTGGGACTGTGGCTTGAGCCTTGGAGAGCAGCACATCTGTGCGGGGTCCTCTCCAGGAGAAGGAGCTGGGCATCAGAGCTTGGTGCATCCTGTGCTCGCTGGCTGCAGGCTAGTGTGTCTGTATGACCTGGAAGTGACCTCCTGGCTGAGCAGCCATCTTAGCCCACTTCCCCTAGGACCTCACCCTTGTGCTGGAGGAGGAAGAAAAGAGCCACAGGCCATCAGGGAAGAGCCAGCATCTCCCCAGAGACTAGGTGCAGGCTGGAGGGTTCTACTGTTTATTCACCTTCAGCAAATCCCACAGAAGTTAGCCTTGCTGAGCCATGGCCTGCATCCTACATTCTATAGTGAGCCATACCCTCCAGCTTCCGGGGCACTAGTGAGCTACATCCTCAGGCTTCCTGCCCTTGACTCGCCTAAGCAGGCTCCTAATCTGGCCTTCCTCTGGTTAATTAAATGCAGATAGCTTCTCTGTCAGTCATGGGGTGGTTGGGGGAGAAGTGGCCTCTTGGAGCATCTTTAATTGAATGACTCCCACTCCTGAGACTTCTGGGTCTTTCATTAATCAGCTACATATATAACAAAGGTGAAAACTAATGAGGTGTGTGTCAGGCGCCCGACACCAAGAGGTCTAGGCAGATGATGGGCTGTCCTACATTTTAATGGCCTGACATCTAGCATCTCCTGTCCACATGATGTCCGATTGTAATAATTCTGGTAAGTGCAGTGATCGCTTATCTATGATCAAGACGAGGGCTCTCACTTTCCAACAAGCTGAACACAATGATTAGGCTACTGGCTGTGCCCAGAGTCACACCAGGAGCTGTGTGGGCAGTAAAGAGACCCAGACACAAGCTGTGTGTTCATTACTCAGACTATGAAACATGGAGGCTAGCGCCGGGCTTTGGGCATCTTAGAGCAGCACCATGACCCAGTTCTTTCCTCACTTTGTGTCTCTGTCCATAAGCTGTTATGAGACGAGAATAGGTTAGTTTTATTTCTGTTGCTGTGATAGGATATCGGGACTAAAAGCAACAGTGAAGTGGGGTGTTGGGCTTCATTGTCTTGTTTTTTGAGACAGGGTTTCTCTGTGTAGTCCTGGCTGTCCTGGAACTCATTCTGTAGACCAGGCTGGTTTCAAATTCAGAGATCTACCTGCCTCTGCTTCCCAAGTGCTGGGATTAAAGATGTGTGCCACCACTGCAAAGTGGGGTGTTGGGGTTTAACCCAGTGGTACAGTGCTTACATAGCAAGCAAAAGGCTCTGGGTTTGGACCTCAGCTCCAGGGGTGATGGGAGGCAACATAGTGTAGGAAGAAGTTAATTGGCTTAGACTTCTAGGTTGCAGTCCATCATTGCAGGGAAGGCAAGACAGAAAGTACAGCTAGTCATACCATATTCACAGTCAGGAGCAGAGGGGAATGGATGCATGCTGCTCTCTTGCTTGCTTACGTTCAGCTTGATTTCTTTATTCTTGCACAGCTCACGACTCCTTGCCTAGTAAATGGTGCTGCCACGGAGGACTATAATTTTCGACATCGATTAACCATCAAGACAATCCCCACAGACCAACCTGACCTAGGTAGTTCCTCTCTGAGACTCTCGTCCCGGGTGATTCTAGGTGCTGTCAAGTTGACAGTCTGAACTAACCAGCACAAAGTACACAGCAACATGCACAAGAATGTCCAGGGTGGGGGTAGTTAGGTGCTTGGAAATGCTGATGCTTACAATTCATGTGTGATGAAGTCTTGCGTCTAGGATATACAAATAATTCTAACAAACTCTGAAGCCAATAGCCTATGGAAGGTAAGCAGCCAAGGGGCCGGCGAGATAGCGAAATAGGGAGGTAGTGCTCGCTAGATAAGCATGGAGACTTGAACTGGCTCACCAGTCAGTATCCACTTAAAACAGCCAGGCATTGGTGTCTGCTTCTAATTCCAAGGCTGGGCCAGTAGAGAACAGATCTCTGGTGCTTCCTGGCCAGATGGCCCAGCCTGTTTGGTGAGACCAGACCAGAGAGAGGCCCTGTCTCCTAAAATGAGGTGGATGGTGTCTGAGGGATGATTCAAAGGGTTGACCTCTGGTTTTCACATGTGCTCGCACCCACAGCTGCATGCTATCTGCTACTTACACAAGTGCACCCACACATGCAAACAAAACCACACACCCGCTCGCCCATCCATCTACACAAAGTAGGCAAGGTCCTCAGGAGATAATTTTCGAGAGGAGTCAAACAAGCAGAGCACGTCAGGTAGGCGTCCCGTTATCAGAAGTGTTGTGCTGTAGGGTTCCTTTGCTACAATCACGGAAGAAGGGAAGAGTAACACTCTCTAGGGCCCTGTGGAAAGAGGTGTCTGAGGGAACAAAGCCCTCTGCTACCTTCTCTCATCTGAGATGTACTGGATCAGCATCCCCAGGAGGGACTCACATCTACTCCTGTGACATTGACACTGGATTCTATAGTCAAAGCTGACACTGTAATGGCTAAGGTGGGTTGATCAGCAGGGGTCAACCTCGAGGTCTTCAGCCAGATTGAAATTACATCTTGTAAAATCTTCACATAATGGATAGAAGATTCGGGTATTTGAGTTCTTTAAGATTCATTCATTCTGGTGATGGGACCCAGAGGAGCTGATAAGAACTTAACTATGGTCACAGAGCTGGCAGTGGTCCTCTGCGAAGCTGTCTGTGACCCTGTGTCATCCTTGCCTGTGACCCTCCTATCCTGGGCCAAGCTCCCTGAAGGTTCCCCTTTCAGACCCTTCGAAAGAGCTCGAGCTCAGAGAGTAATGGAGAGCCGTAATTTTTACCACATGAGAAACAGTACAAAGGTGATCAGGACAGTGAGACGAGCTGAGGAGGTAAAACGTGGGTTTGATTTCCCAGGAGACACACAGGCATCTCAGCAAGGAACCCTGTGGCCTCGGGAGTCAGGTCTGGGCACCACGGTTTCTAATTGTAGGATGCTCAGCCAGATGTGGAAACGGTTTCTAATTGTGGGATGCTCAGCCAGATGTGGAAATGATCTAATTTATGGGAGGGTAAAAGAGGAGCTCAACACTAGAAGAATGACCCGAAGGAACCAAGTGCCATTATGAAGAGGGAGGCGAGAACCACGGCACATACCTTGAAGACCAAGTGTATCATCATCTGCAGGCCGGTTTTGCCTGGGTACTTCCCGGCGATGTTCGAGGCAGACAGGTTGAAGAGGTTAGCCCCTGTTTCGGTGCAGATGGCGTGGACCAGCATTTTCTTCCCTACGCCTGAGGGTCCAGCCAATAGCAGCGACTTCACCAAGGGAGCTCTCTCATGCACTTCTGCCGACCCTGGAAAAGGCGGAGGCCAGTGCTGTTGAGTGTGCCCAGAAAACCAGCGAGCGGCCTTTCTGCTAGGGTGCTGCATTGTGCGAAGGGGTCTGTGGCCATGGTGAGTACACGGAAGTCAGGTCAAGTCCAAGGCTCACCTTCTGCCCCAAGGGGCTCTGGAGCCTCTGGGGTCCTCCAGGCCAGCGTTTCTCCCCTGGTCTTGTATTTTCTTTCAAACTCATAATTTCAAAGATCATTCCTATAATAGCTTATCCAAGTTTTTAAAAATATTTATTTGTTTGTTTGTTTGCTTCTTATTTCTTTGTTTTAGTGGTGGGACAGACTGCAGAGAGGCTGACCGCGAGGTTGGCAGAGACATGTTCATTTCTCACGGAACCTCCTTTTCTACTATGTATATGTATTGAAGTGTATGAGACAGAGGGAAAGATCAAGGCCAGGAGGCAAAGCCTAGAGATCTCCCTCCTGAGCTGGCCCCAGGCTGTCGGGATCAAAGGTCGCCTGGCACTTGGCTACAGAGCAGCTTGCGTTACCATTTTTGTTTCTTTCTGTTCTCATCGGCCCAGTGTATACCTCAGTCCGGGGGAGGGGGAAAGGGTGGGGGCGGCAGAACAGACTGGGCACTCAGTAGGTACAAGATGCACGGGTTCAGTGCTGGTCAGTGGGGGGAGGGGAGCAGCTGTCCTCAATGGGCTCTGGTTTTGGAGACTCTGGGTACACATGTCTTGGCTATTAATATGTGAATATAATGATATTAATTATAAAACGTGAGACAGGTTCTTACCTGGAACTGATCCTGGGACTGCCCCAGGCTGGCCTGATCCTTCCTCTCTGCCTTTCTAATGCTAGGATCACAGCCATGGGCCATCATGCCTGGCTCAAAATAATTTGTCCTTTTCCTTTCTTTCCAGGTATAATTGAAAAGATAGAATTGTTTGAAAGTCAGAAACGTATCTTTAGAGTGGCTCAAAGTTCTACATATTCTTTCCAGTGACATAACTGAGGTTTATGTGGCAAGAGAGGGATGCAGGAACATGGCGTGATGGAGGAACAATTTTATGGTGGTGGGAGAGAGAGGGGCTATTTATTCCTCTTTCTTTCATACTTGGGTATGGAAGGATGCTTTGGGTGTGGCTCCGGCAAGCCCCGGGTGTGCCTGTGGCTGAGTAGGGTGGATTTTAAATATAGAACAAAAAATCTTGAGATGTGCTGCTGAGGGTTTGTGGTGAGAAGGAAGCTGAGCCCAGAGGAGGTGAGCCTGCATCGGGAAGCCAGGATGGGGCTGAACCTGCAATGGGAGGCAAAGGGTTCTTGGGACCTCAAGATCCACATATACAGCTAGGGGTCTCAGCTGGACCCTGGGAGAAGAGGGCATCTATGTGAGACCTTGGAGTAGGGCATCCCAGGAGCAGTGTGTGAGAAGGATCCTGGTGATGGTGGCGTGGTGGTTGATCAGGTTGGTCTTAAGGGAGCAGCGTACATTTTGATTGGTGAGGTGTCAGGGGACAGCGGTGGGGCAGGTAAGGAGACTGCTGTCAGTAGTCAGCTGTCTGATAGGTAGATAGGAAATGTAGGCTTGCCAAGGGTGCTGGTCGGGGCTGGGAGAAGTCTGGGAAGGGGTGGCAAGAGAGAAGGGCTGAGGGTGGGACCTCAGGGAGAATGTGCCAAACTTGAATGTAGGGCATCACTTTTCTAGGGAGAGATCACCCAGGCCACTTAGAGGTGAAGAGGGTGGTCCAGGGAAGGTCCTTGTGCTTGGGACCCAGCTAACCCAGGGATCCTCATTCTCATGGCGTGGTTTAGAGATTCGGGACACTTCTAGTTTGAGCATAGCATCTGTCTAAGGTCTGGAGTATTGTAGAGAAACAAGAGGCCCGGTGTTCTGGGTCCTGACCCTATTTCTGTCTCCTAACTTTACTGTCACCTGGAGATGTAGGATTGAGGAGGGTACATGACCAAGAAAGAAATCCAATGATCCACAACTACAAAAGGAAAGAACCCTCCCTGCCTACTCTGGATCTTCCAGGACCTGATGGGACACATCCTGGGCTTTCTCTTATACCCTGAGGGGTCTAGGAAGCCTCAACCCTAGTCCTCGCCACTTAGGACGGGGCTCTGTTTCACCACCAGGTGTGGACACTAGCCTGTGTGGGCTTCTGCCAGCCCCACCACTGAAGTGATCCAAACAATCATTGTCCCCCAAGGCCTTGCCTCTTCTCTTTTCTAACAGGACACCACTTTCCAGGTGAGCATTCCCCAGCGAATGCGAGGGACCAAGAGGTAGCTTTGGGAACTATGATGGCAGACGCCAGCACCTCGAGGACCAAGAGGCAGCTTTGGGAACTGTGCTGGCAGATGCTAGCATCTTCCCAGGTCGCTTTCTCATTCAGCTGGAGGTGACACGAGATGTTTAAATACCTGGAGGCATATCTGCTCACACGGCTCATCTGCCTTTCTTGTGTCTGCATTCCTGACAGGTGACATAAAACTCTCTCGGGAGGGCCAGCTCTCCAGCTGACTCTGTGGTCAGGAGGGCTTGGCAGCTGTTGGTATGGAGTGGGGTGAGGGTAGGGTGGGGGGGTGGGGGTGATGGTGGTGGTGGGAGGGTTCTCCGTGTCAAAGGGGCGAAGGGAGCTGGGGTAGGGTCCCTTTGAAGCAGACTGGAGAAACGTGCACAGCAGGGACTTGCAAGCCAAGGGAACCTATGTAGTGTGCACGCAGGCAGGAAGAGTTCCTTATACACCCTCGACTTCATTGCGTGTTCTGACTCCCATTATGGTACAATAAGGTGTGAGGCTCAATGTATTTTATTAAGTTGGCCCTGTGAATGCTACATATTGAATTTGTTGACATTAAATCTTGGGCTCCAATATGTTATATTTGTATGTGATACAATATGAAATATAGTACCTGTACATTTATATTGCCCCTAAATTACATTTCCTACTTCTGACGTAATGTCAAGAGAGGACTTACAGCTTTCTTGCCAACTTAAAGTTCTTAAGTCCAAGCGGGAGAGAGTTATTGGAGTAGGTGAAGCTAGCCGTAATTTCTAGTTTCAGAGCGGCAGGCAGAGCTCTGTTGGTTGTTGGGCTGCCCTCCTGCAGCAACCACCAAACGGAGGGGAGAAAGGGGCTACATGCCTCCTGCATCCCTAGGCATACTCTTGAGCTGTGTCTGAAGAAGCGTGATGGAACTCTCTCAGCAGTGAGAAGGGACCCAGCCTTTTTTTTTTTTTGGTTTTTTGAGACAGGGTTTCTCTCTGTAGCCCCGGCTGTCCCGGTACTCACTCTGTAGACCAGGCTGGCCTCGAACTCAGAAATCCGCCTGCCTCTGCCTCCCAAGTGCTAGGATTAAAGGCGTGCGCCACCACCGCCCGGCTAAGGGACCCAGCCTTTGAAGGTAGAATTGGAGGCACGCAGCCACGTTAGCTCTTGGGCTCAGCTCATTGACTTCACAGAGGCCATCTCTCTCAAGCTGACTGCTGTAAT
Organism: Mastomys coucha; assembly: GCF_008632895.1. NCBI lineage: Eukaryota > Metazoa > Chordata > Mammalia > Rodentia > Muridae > Mastomys > Mastomys coucha. The sequence continues at coordinate 115,667,828 of NW_022196896.1, forward strand.
ACCAGACCCAGAGGTGGCACAGAAGCTCTTCCCAGCATGCCCTTCTCTGCTGGGCATGCACTATGGAAGTGAGACAAGGCTTCACATCCTTGGCTGCGAATGGGGAACACCCTTTTGGTGTCCAATGGGAAATAGCATCAAAGCAAGAAGAGAGGCTGCTGTCCCAGCGTGTGGGAATGGCCAGTCCTTACCCAGAGGCAAGATTCCATACAGTGTGATGAGCTGTCTGACATCCAGGAGGGAGGGCATGGGCTCTATGGCCACCTGGCGCAGAGTCGTTCCCAGGTAGCTGTACTCACCTGGGGAGGAAGGGAACATGGATGAGTGAATGGGAAACCAAGCTGGTCTGTGAAAAGAAAGGACAGAGAACACAAACACAACATGGATGAGCTACCATGGGGGCACATCTGTCCTTATATTTAACTCTGAGCCTGATGTAGCCTAGAGTCATTGAAGAGGAAAGCCTTGAACAGAGATTGACCTGTGACCATGCATATGGGGGTTGGTGTAGGAAGGCTTGGCCCGTGTTGGGCGGCACAATCTCTAGGCAGGTGGTCCCAGCTGGGTGAGCCAAGCATGGGTGAGTAAGTGAGCAAAAGCCAGATCAGTGAGCTAGTAAGAAGTCTTCCTCTATGAGTGGTTCCTGCCCTGACTCCTGTCAATGATGAACTGCAACCTGGAGGTGTAAACCAAATAACCTCTTTCTTCCCAAAGTTGCCTTTGGTCAGAGAGGTGTTTTTTGTCTGTCTGTCTGTTTTTTAAACATCGTAGCCACAGAATGAACTCAGGGCGCCTTTTTTGTAGATAAGGTTTGAAGAGAAACCAGGCAAGAAAGCTTGGCTATACCAGCTGTGATAAAAGGCAAATTACATCAACTGTTACAATAATCTCCCATGGGGGGGGATATTGTCTGCCTAGCATGTTCCAGGCCCTGGGTTTGAAACTCAGCCTTGCCACTCAGAATCACTTAGAAAGAAAAGAAAAACCCTATAGGGTTGTGTGAAGTGAGATAAAGTTCTGAGTGACATACAAAGAAGCTAAAATATTGCAGGATTTTTTTTCAGACTCTAAAAGATTATGTCTAATATTGTTGGAAAGTTCCACCATAAATTATGTAAGATCCACGTGGAATGTGTGCCCGAGCAGTACAGAGTGAAGGGAAGGGTCTGAGTCTAATTTAGGACAAATAGAAACAGCTCCTGTTGAGGGTAATATTAATTTACATTTTTATCATTTTTAAAGGGTTACCAAAGGAATAATATAGAAATAAATCTCTACAGGTTTAATTAAAGATATCAAAGGGCTTAATTGTAACTAGCCATAAATCTGAAGTGTTATTTTCTAACTCATTTAGATAAGGTCACCAGGAAAATTAGTTTGGCTGTCTCCATTTGTCACAAGGATGGACCTTTATGTACTGCTATGATTCCCGTGATCTGTTTCTGAATGCACAGTGAAGATACTCCCAGAATGAGAGCTCAGGGTGTTTGAGTGCCTCCTTCACCCCCAGAAGCATTCTTCCTTACCTCAGTACTTCAGGTGCTCACTGACCCCAGAGTGTGTGTGTGTGTCAGATGCAGGGAGTGCATTCCTGTGTGTGAAATGCCGAAGACGCCCAGTGCTTAGAGCATTCCCAAATGAGAGGAAAATTAGAGCTGAAGCCGAGAGACCGGCCGCTGTCTTGTGCAGGGCAGCCTTCCAAATTCTCAGCATTAAAAAAAAAGCCCTTGGCAAGGACAACCGTACTGGTTGGCGGAATGAGTGATAGTGGACACTTCCATTTCGGATCTGGAGAGTCCTGCATTTTAACGAGCAGGTAATAAATAGCAGAATGGTTAATTTAGCCTCTACCAGAAGGGAAAGAGAGCCTGTAGCAACCATTAAATCTAGTGCTTACTGCCAGTAAACACGACATTAGGGGGGCAGTGGAAGCAACCTCAATTTTCTTGCTTGTGTAAATCCATATTAATATCCAGGCGGACCATATTTTCTGGAACCTAGCAGATTTTATTTAAACAAATTATATTAAATTAAATTAGTGGGTGTTGGTTCTGATAGAGGGAAGGATCCAACTAGCCTGGGCTGCTTGCCAAGTTAGGAGCCTCACTCTGAAAGCATGTCTCTGTGTTTTACGGCTGCCCGGAGTGGGAACCATTATCTCTTCTCATCTACAAAGTCAGGGTACAGAAAGTTCTGTGTCCCCTGCACAGGCACCAGATCTTCCAGACAGGAGATGAAAAGCAGGAGAGAGGGTCTTTGAGATAGAGGGTGTGACACAGGGCTAGGAAATGCACAACAATTGAAAGAGAAATGGGGCGTGCACAGGGCGCTGAACTCAGCTCTAGTACAATCTGTGCACTGGCGTCCTCAGGCCTAGTTCTCACTATGTGACTTTACCCGGGAGGAGGATCTTTGAAGATGCTTCTGGAAAATGGGCCCACCAGGGGCCTGAAAATTAGCAGGATTTCTGTCTGTATAGGAATAGGAAAACTGGATACAGAGGAAGACACATCTGGAGGGTGGATAGGACCCAAAGATGAGCGTGCAGATGGGGTGAAGCACCCACACATCAAGTGGTACCAGAAAGAGCAGTGAGTTCCAGAAGCAGAGGAGACGTGGCCTAATGCCTCCAAAGGAACCCACCCTGCCACATCTCAACCTTGGACTTCCAATTTGCAGAACTGAGAGCTGGTCCATTTCTACTGTTAAGCTACTAGGCTTGTTGTCTCTGTTAAGACAGCCATAGCACACAAACACGGAGTGAGCAAAACAAAGAGAAGCAGCGTAGAAGAGCACAGTTGAACACAACCAGAAACATGAAGGATCCTGGAGATCAAAACAAGATCAGCAACTTGTATTTCCATTCTATTCAATATAGGTATAAGAAAGGAACTGAGAATGAAGCAGTTTATCAAAATTTCTCTCTCTCTATCTCTCTCTGTCTCTCTGTCTCTGTCTGTCTCTCTGTCTCTCTGTCTCTCCCTCCCTCTCTCTCCCTCCCCCCCTCTGTATTTGGAAGCCAGATGTCAGTCTTTGCTATTCCTCAGAAGCCATCTACCTTGGTTTTGAGATAGATTCTCTCCTTGGCCTGGAGCTCAGTAGGTAGGCTAGGCTTATTGTCTTGTCTCCGCTTTCCCAGCACTAAGAGGCACCACCACACCTGCCTTGTTTTCTACAAGTTCCTCGGATAGAACACAGATCCTCATGTTTGCATGGCAAGTATTTTACTGGCTGACCTGTCTCCACACCAGCAATCTAGCTTCTTAGAGAAACTCTCAGGACCAGGAGCGAGGGCATACAGGAGGGTCTATGAACATAAACAAGGCTCCTTGGCACACCACAGACACTGAATGCTCATCACACATGGTGGGGAACAGCGTGTAGCATGGCTCTCTATGGACAAACTGGCTGCTACCTGGCTACAGAGTTAAAATCCAGCCTTAATGACGTATTTCTAGAAATGTTGAAGAACTGCATTTGTGTTTGGCACGAGCACCTCAGTTTCCAAAGAGAGTACAAATATCAAATGACCCAAGAGACATCTATCTCCAGGTGAACTCTGTTGCAAGATCATGCCTGTACTCAGTACTGAGATACTCCACAGCTTCTAGGACTGGAGTTTTGGAAGCTTTCAGCTTTAGCAGAGGCGATGAGCACCAAGGAGAATGGGACTAGCTTTAAGAAGGCTTCAGTCCATTTCTCATTATGTACAGCAGCTGCTGAGCCGTGGCGTGCCAAGTCCACTCGGGAGCATCTTGAGTTGTTTGTAGGTGACTGGGTCTCTTGGTGCTCTGAGTAGATGTGAGGTAGGAGGGGGTGGGGGTGCAGGGCACCCTGAAAGCAACAGCCCTTTTTTTGGTGACACCCTGTACCCACCAATGAGGGTGACAACAGCATTGGCAGAGGAATATCGGGAGCAGCAACTAATAAAGGGCTGAGAACTTGGGGTGTGGCTCACTCAGTGTTGACATAATTCACTGCTGCTGCTGCTGCTGCTGCTGCTGCTGTCATTTCCATCCCACAGTAGCAGAAGTGGAGGCATCAAAGGAGCCAGGAAAAGGACAGGGATCCTGAGGCAGGAGTGGACTATCCCATGACTATTCCAATTAAGGGCCCCAAGCACCTGACATCCAGTCTTATCACTGTGGCAAAGGAGCCTGCATTAGAGAAGTGCCCAGAATACTTTGCATGTGAACCTGGAAGCTTGCCGCTTCCAGGTTGGTGTGCAGGCTCTTCAAAACCATGCAGTCCTTGCCAAGCCGAATTAGATGTTTTGTTTCTTGGGTACCTGAGATCTGTCCAGGAGCCTTCTCTCCTGGGCTTCAGGGCTTGGAGTTGAGCATCTTGGCAGGGGCAGAGTGGAGGGTAGCTCTGACCTGCTGTGGTGTGGATGATGTCTGGGGCTTTAAGGGAGCTAGGAGGAGAGAAGAAACCACTGGGCTCTAAGAGCTGACTTCAGGCCCCAACAGAGTTGAGCGCTCACCGCTGGACCTGCATCGTGTCCCCTGGTCTTTGAAGTGTGCTGGCTGTGCAGCCTGCTGTGTATGAGGTCCCTGCTTTCTCCCATTTGGAGGAGGAGCCTCGGAGACCTGGTCTACACACTTGCTCTCCTGTCCACGTGCAGGAAAGTCAGGCTGCTGAGGAAGTCTTTCACAAGGCATGAGTTACCCAGGGCCAGCAGAGGGATGCCTCTGTGTAAAAATGCTAAAAAAACCAAGAAAATTAAAAAACAAAACAAACAAACAAAAAACTAAAACCAGTGTGCCAGAGGACAAGTGAGAGCTTGTCATTTTTACTCTAAGGATGGGAAAGAAGAACAGAAACGAACTGCCTGGGCGGTACTGAGATCGAGGCTCTTCTCAGTGGTGGGCAGCGTGTTGAAGAACATCTCACACGTACTTGACCACAGTTCCCTTAATGTACGAAGTCTGTTCAGCTTTTCTGTTGAAGGAAACCTTCAGACTTGAGGCAGTCTGTCCCCGAATCAGAAATGGTTCTGGGGAGGTAATGACCAATATCAAAAGTGCGATCCAAAGCCTCCGCCATCTGGCTGGCTGGTCTACACCCAATCAGAGGCTGGCAAGTGAAGGACTGGATTGTAAAATGGCCTCATGTGTTGTCCAGCTCTACCAAGAGGGTTGAGTTGGATTAAGGGAGGTGAAGGAACCCAGGGCTGGGGATATGGCACGGAGGGAAAAGTGTGTGCTGAGCAATCACGAGCTACTGAGTTTGTGAAAGGTAGGCTCAGTGCCGTACATCTGTAACTCTGTGCTGTGGAGGGAGGCAGAGGCAGGAGGATGTGTGTGTGTGGGTTTCATTGTTTATTCAGCCAAATCTGTGAGCTCCAGGTTCAATGAGAGAGCCTATCTAAAAAAATAAGGTGGGGCGCAACAGTGGGAGACCTATAAGACCTATATGAACACGAGAAGACTCCATAATCAAAACTCAACAAACCAAGCTAAATTCTGGAGCAAACGAGGGTTGTGTGAGGCTTCCCTGAGTATACAGGCCTGTCCTGTAATTTGAGAGATGAAGAGGTAAGGGTACCTGGGTGCAAAAAAAAA